>NC_072767.1:16361110-16581621 GCF_022539595.1 Amphiprion ocellaris | reverse complement strand
AATGTGATGAAGTCAAGTTTTTTTTGTAGTAACTTCGTTAAAACGCATGAGAATTTTTCACTGCAACAGTTCAACATAATGTCTCATTTTGTATTGACACAACAAAGAAACTACAAATAGTGAAGGAAACATGTTGAAATCACCATTAAATAAATCAGCAACCTGACAGTAGATTAGTAGATTTCAAGTATTTAATAAATCAAAGACCACATCATCATGCACATAAATGGGTACAACACAAAGGCAATCCTAATTCCTTAATTTTATTTAAAAATTCTGTAGATAGATGTGTAACCAAGTTAGGACTGGTGAGGGTCTTCTGGTTTCTTTTAACACAGAACCGACAACGCCACCGAGGGACTTCCACCCTAAGAATGTTAACAATCCTGCCTCTCAACAGAGGGTTTCCCCTACTAAACACAGGTACGTGCACAAATGAATACAGAGGCGTGTATAGAAAAATATAAATACAATTTTTATTCTGGTACAAAAATATGTTCACCACACACACAGTAATGTTATTATGAATGCAGTTATTAAAACTGACAGTCACACAGGCCCTACGCAGCTATGGAGGGGAGAAACCTGATTACTGAGCCAGAGAACACAGCCACAAGAACCTAAAGATAAACACACATGATGAGAAACGAAACTAAACTCGAACCAAGCAAACTAATACAGAACTAGACAAAACAACTACAAACTAAAAGAAAGAAACAACAAAATAAACAAGCAAAAAGACAAGGCAACAGAGGCAAAACTGTAACGAAACAAAGAAATGTTTAACCACAATCAAGCAACAGAACGATAACAATAAACATAAACAAACATTTTGGTTACCTCGGCTGTCCGACGCTACACGCGCATGACGCCGCCGATAAGCCGGAAAACTGGTCTTAAAAGAAGAAACAATATTAATACAAAATCTAAAGCTTACCAGTGTTTCGCGTGCTGCACAGCGCGTACCTGTCCAGGAGTGTTCAGGAGTATACTGGAACTATGTCCGTCAATCAATTTGAACCCCCTGCTGCAATGGCCAAACCAATCATTAGTTCCCCCACAGCTGTATGGCACGATGGCTAATCAGTAGGTCACAGATAGATAGATAGATAGATAGATAGATAGATAGATAGATAGATAGATAGATAGATAGATAGGAAACAATGTACAAAAGAGCATGCTATTATCATTCAAATTGCTGGTCGAACGAAGAGCAATAAGTTCCTGATATTTATAGACGTGCAAAAATTGTTGATATTTAAAATAAGGTGCACATTGGTGGCATTTACAATAAACAGAATGTTATCAGATAGATTGAATATCTGTTATTGGTCCCACAAGAGGAAATTTGCAATGAGATTATGGATTACTGTTACGGCCAGCGCCTCCTATCCCTGTGTGTGTGTTTTAACCATATGTTGTGGCGATGCAAATAGGGCTGTGTGATCCCCACTCCCTGGTTGGACCACGACGGCAGAGGCGTGACTGCAACCAGGAGTCCTGCGATTGGTGCGGCGCTCACCAGGCTGACCAACTGAAAACTCTTTTAAAAGAGTTGGCAGTTCAACTGAACGAGGCAGCTGACTTCTAGCGTGTCATTCTGTGTTTCTGTGTGGTTGAGGCAGATAGACTGTGTGGTAGGAATTGGGCCAGGATTAGAGTTAAAAACTGATACAGCGTCATTTCATTACAGGTAGTTTTCTTTTGTCTAGTTTCACCAGGATTAGGGGTGCTGACTCCCATGTAGTTTTGTTTTGTGTCAGTTCCCAGGTAGTGAGGCTTTTTGTTCCGTTTTTTCTTTGGTCCACAGTGACTGTATTGTAGTATAGTGTTAAGTTCTCCTTATGAGAACTCTTCTTGTGTTTTGCTGTTTTCTTTAATTTGAGCAGCACCCACCAGCCCTCTTCCTTAGTTTTGCCTCATTTGTATAGTATCTTGCACATTTTTGTTCAAACTTTTCTGCAATAAATAATTTGATTTTTACCACCTACAACTGTTTATGTTGCTTCCCCCCCGAGCCGGGGTTGTAACAATTACCGTTAAATAGAGTATTATAAAGTACAAGGTGCAATGTGAAATATAGAACTAAAGTGTATATAGGAGGGGGTGGTGCATGGGTCCTGATGGGCTCAGGGTAATTGTTTATTGCTTGGCTGAATTGAGTCACAGGAATGTAGCAGCCAACAGGTCAGATCATGAGCCACTGCTTTTGACCAAGGTTTGTAGTGTGTGATGACTGTGAGGATAAAAGATCTGCTGAACCATTCAGTCCTGTGGTACAGTGAGATAAGCTGCTCACTGTAGCTGCTCCTCTGTCCAGCCAGGATGCTGTGGAGAAGATGGCTGGCTTAGTTAAGGATGGACTGCACTGTGTTGTGTTTGCTTGTCTCAGCCACAGTCCTCGGTGAGTCCAAACTCCTGCTGAGCACTGAACCAGCGTTCTTCACCAGCCTGTCCACTCACCTGGTGTTCCTCTGAGTCACGCTGCCTCCCCAACAGACCACAGCATAGAAAACAACACTGGCCACCACTGACTGGTAGAACATGCAGCATTTCACTGCATACATCAAAAGATCTTAGTCTTCTGAGGAAGAACAACTGACTCTGCCCCTTCTGGAACAAAGCATCTGTGTTTGTGGACCGGTCCAGTTTGTTATTGAGGTACCAGCTCAGATCTTGGTAGGTTTGCACCACTTGAACGTTCTCTCCTCTGATACTGACAGGCCGTAGCTTAGACCTGTGGAAGTCCACAACCATCTCCCTAGTCTTGGAGATGTTCAGCAGATGGCAGCCCTTAGCAGTCCAGTGAAGGCCGTCATAGTCTCCCTGTCTGTGTGTATGTGGGTGTGTGTGTGTGTGTGTGTGTGTGTGTGTGTGTGTGTGTGTGTGTGTGTGTGTGTGTGTGTTCAGTGAAGTGTATCAGTCAGTTCAGTTTCTGTTCAGTCTGACTGAGGGAGGTTTTTGTACGACACTTTTTCACTGTGTGAACACATCCTGACTGTTGATGTAATGATAACTCTGACAGTAGTAAACTGCTGCATCTTCAGTCTGGACTCCACTGATGGTCAGAGTGAAGTCCACTCCATTCCCTGTTCCACTTCCACTGAATCTGGAGGAGATTCCAGAAGCTCTGCTTGTTGTAACATAGATCAGGAGTTTTGGAGCTTCTCCAGTTTTCTGCTGGTACCAGGCCAGGTAATATTGTGAACCAGAGTAGAGAGCTACTTTAGTACTGGCTTTACAGTCAATAGAGACAGTTTGACCGAGCTGCACTGATTTGGCTGCTGACTGAGTCAAAACAACATTTTGTCCAACAGAGCCTGAGGAGAGAGAAGAAACAATGAAACTCAGCTACACTTACATGATTTCACATCACAGAAAAACCATTTTCCTCACCCTGAGTGATGCAGAGGAGAGTCCAGATGAGGACGCAGATCAGAGTCATGTTGTTGATGAGGAGGATTTGTGTGTCTTCTGTTGTGATGAAGGACAGCTGTCAGTCATCCAGTGTTCAAGTGTCAGGACTATAAAGTCTCCCAGAGCACTGGAGCATGGTGCTGCTGATGCAAAGTGGTTCTCTATGGAAATGTCTGACTCACTCCAACAGGGACTTGGATCAATGTGATGATGCTGGTTATCAATCCATCAATCACTTGATCAGAATATTGAGCAGGAACATTTTGCAAGATTTTGTATTCAGGTTTAGTCTTCTGGATATATCTTGTTTTAAAACATTTCCTTTCTTCTTCAAACATTTAGTTAGAGTTTATCAGCGGATCATTTAATTATTTACACAATTGATTGGGAATATGTCTGGACTTACTGCTGATATTGTTTCTCTTTTAAATACTTTATGTGTATGAGCATTTTTTATAGTTTATCATCTCAATCTTGAGAAAACACTTCTGTGAAACTTAAAAACGCTACATTTCAGCTGTCAGGATGATAAACTCTCCCAGAACACTGGAGCTATTTTTTGATTACAACAATTTTTGAAAGTTCATCAATGGATTAGTGAATTTATCAGAGAATCAATTATAAATGTGTATTTAATTTTACTTGTATGATATATTCAACAGTTTATGTGTATGAAATCTTTATGTTTTGCTTGTTATTTTCTGTTTTGAAAATTAATATTTACCCAGAATAATTTAAAATCGACATATATTAAATGAAACAATAAATTATACATATTTGCAGCTTTGGGTTATTTTCAGTTTTCATACCAGCTGACAAAATGATACAAACAGTGAATGATTTTGGTGAGTTTGTTTGTTCCAAAGTCACAGATCCGTGTCTCTCTACAGTCAGAGGTTTTTGTACCGCGACTCAATCAGTTTGTATCACTGTGGTACACGTTCGGTGGAGGAACCAGACTGGATGTTGGAAGTAAGTTTATATTTTCAGTCACTACTAAATACTAATTTTTAAAATATCTTTTAAAAGTTCAGAATCTGACCAGTTGTGAAACATTTTTGAATTCAGAAAAACTTCATGTATTAAAGTTTGAATTCCTCCTCATAGATGCTAACTCTGATCAGGTTTGATGAAATTCAGTGTTTACATGATTGAAATGACTTAAGTTGGGAAATTACAAAACTTGAAATGTGCATTAGATAAAACTTCATTGGTCCCGTTGTTAATTTTTTACAAGATAATATCAATAAATTTATGTTCTTCAATCCTGGATGGAGTGTTGATACAGATTTCTATTTGAAAATGTGTAAAATATCTAAACTTCCTCATTTGATCATAAATTGTTTCTACTTCTGGATGAAATGATTTGACCTGTTTAGAAAAACTCTGAATATTATTCAAATAACTTTCTGTATTTTTCTGTTTCTACTAAATACTTTAATATTTAGTCCAGACTTTGAAGTGATTTTGCAGTGAAACTTGTCAATGTTTCCACATGTACTTGTTTAGTTTCCAGAGTAGTTGGACATGTTTGAGGTGAAACTGTGAGATGATTCTCTCTGAGCTGATTTACATGAGAGCTTTCTGAAAGGGAACTGAAACAATGTGTGAGTGAGTGAGTGACTGCTGGAGCAGAAAAAGCATGAGACACAAACTCCTTGAAGGACTGAATCCAGCGTGTCACACTGAAGGTGTCCACGTGTGTGATGTTTGAGTGACAGCTGTGTGCTCCCTGTCCTCTAAGCTGATTGGTGTCTCCTAGGTGATGTCCCTCCCACCCTGACGGTGCTGCCCCCCTCCAGTGAGGAGCTGCAGCAGGGGAAGGCCACGCTCATGTGTCTGGCCAACAAGGGCTTCCCCTCAGACTGGAGTCTGTCCTGGAAGGTGGACGGCAGCAGCAGCAGCAGCAGCAGCAGCAGCATGAGCTGGGAGGAGAGCAGGAGCCCCGGGGTGCTGGAGAAGGACGGCCACTACAGCTGGAGCAGCACCCTGAGGCTCCCTGCAGACCAGTGGAGGAAGGTGGTCTCTGTGAGCTGTGAGGCCACCCAGGGCTCCCACACTCCACTCTCACAGACACTGAGGAGAGACCAGTGTTCCCAGTCCTGACCTCACTCACTGGGACTCTCATACTGGTTTGACTCTCTGTCTGCTCTCTGGAACTCTCTCTCTTTCTGTCTCTCATCAAACTAAATAAAGATTCAAATAGTCCTATTTTCCTCCTCATCATGTCACAGCTCATGTTTTCACGTAATAAAGATATTTGTCTTCAAATCGAAAATGTTTCTGAGGATTTTATTGTTTAATCAGACTTCTTATTCCAGTTAAAATCTGCAAATATGAAAGTGATGCTACAATGTGATGAATGATTTTTTTTCCAGTAACTTTGTTAAAATATATGAGAACTTTCCACTGCAACAGTTCAACATAATGTCTCATTTTGTATTGACACAACAAAGAAACTATGATTAATAAAGGAAACAGTGACAAGTAAAGTCAATGTTGAAATCACTGTTAAATAAATCAGCAACCTGACAATAGAATTAAAGCATATAATAAATCAAAGACCATATCATCGTGTCACATAAATGGGTACAACACAATGACAATCTTTGATATTTGAATTTTATTTAAAGTCTTTATAGATAGATAGATAGATAGATAGATAGATAGATAGATAGATAGATAGATAGATAGATAGATAGATAGATAGATAGATAGACTGCACCTGCCTCCTTGACTGTTTGAATTAGATACTGTCCAGTCTAACAAACTCTCATTCATTTACATTTCACTGAAAACTGGGTGATTTATTCTGCTGAGGAAGATCTGTGAAAGCTCCACAACTGCTGTTTCCAACATCAGGAATTAACTTTCTGACTTACACATTTTTATTATTTGACCTTTTATGTTTACACTTAATATTGAAGTTTTCTTTTCATCATTTAGATTTTTACATTTTCTATTATATTTTACAGTAATGAGGGATTTACAGATGCTTTTGGGCCATGACATCTTTGATTGTTTGGTTTCTGATGCTGATCTGTGTCATAACAGTTTATTCTCATTTACTGTCCCACAGTCACTTTTCTTGGTTTTCTGACCAATCAGAAAAGAGCAAATGATTATGTTTGGATTTAAATGGATGATGAGAAGCTGCAACAGAACAAGTCATATTTAATTTGCTTGGTAACATTGTCTGTCTGTGTGTGTTCAGTGAAGTGTATCAGTCAGTTCAGTTTCTGTTCAGTCTGACTGAGGGAGGTTTTTGTACGACGCTTTTTCACTGTGTGAACAACCACTGACTGTTGATGTAGTGACCACTCTGACAGTAATAAACTGCTGCATCTTCAGTCTGGACTCCACTGATGGTCAGAGTGAAGTCAGTATTTCCAGATTTTGTTCCACTGAAACGATCAGAAACTCCAGACTGACGACTGCTAGAGCAGTAAATGAGGAGTTTGGGAGCTTCTCCTGGTTTCTGTTGGTACCAGTTGAAACAGTAACTAGTACTTGGACTGACTTTACATGTGATGGAGACTCTCTGTCCTGGAACAACAGACTGAGATCCAGCAGACTGAGCCACAGTGATTTGTCCTGATGAGCCTGAAAACATGAAAAAGAGGAGAAGAGTTATTGAGACAAATCCAGCTTGGAGAAAGATGATCAGCATCCAAACACATGAGGATCATTTCTTTAACATGGACAACAGATGGAATAAAAGTCCATGCTGCTGGTTTCAGTGTTTTTCCATCATCCTGAAGCAGAGTTTTCAGCAGAGTCTCACCCTGAACAAGGAGCCCCAGGGTGGCCAGCAGCAGAGTCCCAAACATGATCATTGTACTGCCGCTGTGTGAGAGTCTGTGAAAGGCCTGAACAGACACTGATCAACACTGAGCTCTTAACGTCTGGGAGCACAGAGGCAGGACACATATGCAAACACACCGAGTCAGTCAGCTGCAGCTGTCCTCAACACATCAGGCTGTTTCCTGCTCACTGCTTTGACTACTGCAATCATCCATCACCTAATGAGAGACAATCTGTGGCAGAGAACTTCATCTCCACTCAGGAGTAAGACAAGATGTCAGTTATGTTGTGGAGGAGTTTAGAGGTTTATGAGACAGAAACTCTTTCAGTATCTCACTGAGGCTGAAGTTGGAGAAATGCAGGATGTGTGAAGAGTGAAGTGAAAACCCAAAATACATATGAATAAGTCCTGTTGTTTTTATCCTTCATAGAATCAGGTACTTCAATGAATTACAACAAAGGAGACACAATGTAAGCAATAATCTGCACTACATCCCTCACTGATTGTGTGAAGAAACTCCTGTCATCCATCAGTGTGTAGGAAGCAGCTCACACTGGTTATGAATCATTCAGTCTTAGTCTGGAGCCTCACTGAGCAGATCAGACTTCTTCCATCTGACTTGGTCCCTCACACTCTGCCAAATAGCCATAACCCTCTTGGAGCAGTGGGGTCAACCACCAGAATAACGTCTCCAACACTCCTGTTCTTACTCATTTTTTTTCCTGTTTTGCCTTTCTTGGAGCAGCAGAAGATATTCCTCTGTCCATCTATACCAGAAAAGATGGGCCACATACTGAACCTGCCTCCAATGACATTTGGCATAAAGGTCTGATTTCACAAAGGTTTCAGGGGGATCCATTTGAATTGCCTGACTGATTTAAATATCACAGTTTAGATCCTTCAATATCACTTTAGTTTCAAATTTTTAGAATTCTCAAACAAAAATGAATCTTGAGAAAATTATACATGGAAAACCCACAAATCCAAAGATTGACAACAATGGAGAAACAGAAATCTGTTAAATGTAAGAGACCTCCAGCAGAACCAGAGTCAGGGAGGGCAGCCATCTGCCTCGACTGGTTGGGGTGAGGGTAAAGGGGAGAGACAACAGGAGAGGAGAGACAAACACACAGACAGCAAACAAGATAAAATCAACACTGGTGGTGGAACCAGGAGCTCAGATGAGACCTGTGCATCCCTTTAAAGCACGGTTTTCTTTTGTTTGGATTATTATTGTCTCCATTAGTTGGGGTCCAATCACAACATTTTATAATAAACACTCAAACATGTAATCTCGATTAAAAGTACAACACTAGGCTGGTTTAAATCATATTTATCAGACATATTCCTGTTTGTTCATGTTAGTGATAATTCATCCATTTACATCAGTTAGTTGTATAAAGTTTCATCGCTATGCAGGTGACACCCAGTTCTATTTATTCATGATGCCAGAGGATACAAATCATTTAGTCAAACTTAAAGCAGTGTTTAGGGCATAGAAACCTAGATGACCTCTAATGACCAGTAACGTTCTTCTAACTATAGCATAATTAATCAGTTTTCACTCATATTAGTGTCTCTTCACCAACTCGCTGTAACATCCAGGATCGAGTTTAAAATCCTCCTCTTCACATTTAAATCTCTTAGTGACAAAGCTCCATCATATCATAAAGGACCTTAATTGTATCATATTATCCTAACAGAGCCCTGTGCTCTCAGTGCTGCAGGTTTACTTGTGTTTCCCAGAGTTTCCCAAACTAGAACAAGAGACAGAGCCTTCAGTTTTCAGCTCCTCTGTTGTGGAATCAGCTCCCAGTTTGGGTTCAGGAGGCAGACATCCTCTTTACTTTCAAGATTAGTTAAAAGCTTTCCTCTTTGAGAAAGTTTATAGTTAGGGCTGCTCAGGATCACATGAACCATTACTTGTGTTGTTTTAGGTTTGGACTGCTGCACAACTTCTCATGATTCACTAAACATCTTCTCCTTTACTCTCATCTTTCTGTCTACATTTATAAGCCACCATTGCATCACTAACTTTGTGTCTTGTGTCTCTGTACTTTGTGTTTTGTCCTTTCTGCAGGTGTCTGGATCTGGAGCTACACATCTCTAATTTGCAGTTACTGGCCTCACTGACTTACAAAGTGTTTGCCTTTCATGTATTGTCTTTTTAATCTGTATCTTTTTTCTCTGTCCCCACTGATCCTCGCCCTACTGGTTAAGCAGATTTTCACCCTTCCTAAAACTGGTTCTGCAGGAGTTTAATTATTTTTTGCTTTTTTTGGTCCTTCCCGGCTAGCAAAAAGGAATTTTTCTTCCTTGTCTACTGTTGTTCAAAGGCAACCAAAGGAAACTTTTGTTTGTTATTTTCTCTGTTTCACTTCTATGTGACGTATCTAAAGGTGAGACGTGTTGTTAGTTGGTGCTAGATGGATAAAATTTGATGAAACAAAAATTTAACATTGATAATGAAGGTTTCTGAGCCTGATCTGTGTCTTGGAAGGACAATAAATGATGAACAGATACAGGTTTTCTTCTCTTGATTTGTTTGTGAATCTGATAAAAACACGTGATTATTATGGGACCTGAATGAAAACTGAACAGCTGCTATAAAGAGAATTTGATTTCTATAAAAATAATTTAAGATACTGAACTCGTTTTGGGATCTGTGTGTGTGTTCAATGAACTGCATCAGTCAGTTCAGTTTCTGTTCAGTCTGACTGAGGGAGGTTTTTGTACGACGCTTTTTCACTGTGTGAACAACCACTGACTGTTGATGTAGTGAACACTCTGACAGTAATAAACTGCTGCATCTTCAGTCTGGACTCCACTGATGGTCAGAGTGAAGTCAGACTTTGATCCTCTGCCTGTAAATCGATCTGGAATCCCTGATGCTCTGCTGCTAGTGTAGTAAATTTTGGGGAGTGTAAAACCCAATGATCCTTTATTAATCCCTCAACAGGAATATTTGCATCGATACAACATCAAAGGGGAGAGTGCAACCATGTGGGGAACATCTGAGGAAGATCAGTCATTTACTTTTATGTATTTTAAATGATATTTTATGGTACTGGGGTTTGTACAGATTCTATTGGGGCCATGACATCTTAACTATATGATTTCTGATGCTGGTCGTTGTCTTGTCTTTTATTTGAACAGGGTTGACAAAATTATAAATAGTTATAAAGCTCTGGTAAAAGATCATAATAGTTTCTTCTCGTTAACTGGAAACATTCAGTTCTAGTGCCTTTTCTGGCCAATCAGAAAAGAACACGTTGATTATGGGAACTGAAAGGATGATGAGAAGCTGCAACAGAAAAGTCATGTATAGTTTCTATGTTAACATCGTCTGTGTGTGTGTGTGTATGTGTGTGTGTGTGTGTGTGTGTGTGTGTGTTCAGTGAACTGCATCAGTCAGTTCAGTTTCTGTTCAGTCTGACTGAGGGAGGTTTTTGTACGACGCTTTTTCACTGTGTGAACAACCACTGACTGTTGATGTAGTGACCACTCTGACAGTAATAAACTGCTGCATCTTCAGTCTGGACTCCACTGATGGTCAGAGTGAAGTCAGACTTTGATCCTCTGCCTGTAAAACGATCTGGAATCCCTGATGCTCTGCTGCTAGTGTAGTAAATGAGCAGTTTAGGAACTCCTCCATCTTTCTGTTGGTACCAGTGTAAATAGCTAGAGCCATAAACATCCTGACTGGTCTTACAGCTGATGGTGACGGAGCCTCCCAGAGCAGAGCTCACTGCTCCAGACTGAGTCACTGTGACCTGTCCTCTGGACTCTGAGGATACAGAGACACAAAGAGAAAGCAGCATCATGGTTCTGTGGGCTTGATTTGAGAGGGACGGATGTTGATAGAGGAGAGGAGTTGGATTCTCTGGACTTTACCTGTGAAGCAGCAGCAGAGGAGAGTCCAGATGAGGACGCAGATCAGAGTCATGTTGTTGATGAGGAGGATTTGTGTGTCTTCTGTTGTGATGAAGGACAGCTGTCAGTCATCCAGTGTTCAAGTGTCAGGACTATAAAGTCTCCCAGAGCACTGGAGCATGGTGCTGCTGATGCAAAGTGGTTCTCTATGGAAATGTCTGACTCACTCCAACAGGGACTTGGATCAATGTGATGATGCTGGTTATCAATCCATCAATCACTTTATCAGAATATTGATCAGGAACAAGATTTTGTATTCAGGTTTAGTCTTCTGGATATATCTTGTTTTAAAACATTTCCTTTCTTCTTCAAACATTTAGTGAGAGTTTATCAGCGGATTATTTAATTATTTACGGAATTGATTGGGAATATGTCTGGACTTACTGCTGATATCGTCTCTCTTTTAAATACTTTATGTGTATGAACCCTTTATCATCTCAATCTTAAGAAAAAAAAAACTCTGTGAAATTTAAAAACGCTACATTTCTGCTGTCAGGATGATAAACTCTCCCAGAACACTGGAGCTTTGTTTTGACTTAGAAGAATTTTTGAAAGTTTATCAGTGGATGAATCAATTTATCACAGTATCAATCATAAATGTGTACTGAATTTTACATGAATGATATATTCAACAGTTTATATGTATGAAATATTCATGTTTTTGCTTTTTATTTTCTCTTTTGAAAATTAATATTTACCCATAAAATTCTTTAATTGAAATATACTAAAATAAAATGTAAATTATGGATATTTGCAGCTCTGTGTTATTTTCAGTTTTCATACCAGCTGACAAAATGAGACAAACAGTGAATGATTTTGGTGAGTTTGTTTGTTCCAAAGTCAGAGATCCGTGTCTCTCTACAGTCAGAGGTTTTTGTACAGCGACTCAATCAGTTTGTATCACTGTGGTACACGTTCGGTGGAGGAACCAGACTGGATGTTGGAAGTAAGTTTATATTTTCAGTCACTACTAAATACTAATTTTTAAAATATCTTTTAAAAGTTCAGAATCTGACCAGTTGTAAAATATTTTTGAATTCAGAAAAACTTCATGTACTAAAGTTTGAATTCCTCCTCATAGATGCTAACTCTGATCAGGTTTGATGAAATTCAATGTTTACATGATTGAGAAATTACAAAACTTGAAATGTGGATTTGATAAAACATCATTGGTCCCGCTGTTAATTTTTTATAAGATAATATCAATAAATTCATGTTCTTCAATCCTGGATGGAGTGTCGATACAGATTTATATTTGAAAATGTGTAAAAAATATCTGAACTTCCTCATTTGATCATAAATTGTTTCTACATCTGGATGAAATGATTTGACCTGTTTAGTAAATTATGATTCAAATCCACAGAAAAACTCTGAATATTATTCAAATAACTTTCTGTATTTTTCTGTTTCTACTAAATACTTTAATATTTAGTCCAGACTTTGAAGTGATTTTGCAGTGAAACTTGTGAATGTTTCCACATGTACTTGTTTAGTTTCCAGAGTAGTTGGACATGTTTGAGGTGAAACTGTGAGATGATTCTCTCTGAGCTGATTTACATGAGAGCTTTCTGAAAGGGAACTGAAACAATGTGTGAGTGAGTGAGTGACTGCTGGAGCAGAAAAAGCATGAGACACAAACTCCTTGAAGGACTGAATCCAGCGTGTCACACTAAAGGTGTCCACGTGTGTGATGTTTGAGTGACAGCTGTGTGCTCCCTGTCCTCTAAGCTGATTGGTGTCTCCTAGGTGATGTCCCTCCCACCCTGACGGTGCTGCCCCCCTCCAGTGAGGAGCTGCAGCAGGGGAAGGCCACGCTCATGTGTCTGGCCAACAAGGGCTTCCCCTCAGACTGGAGTCTGTCCTGGAAGGTGGACGGCAGCAGCAGCAGCAGCAGCAGCAGCAGCAGCATGAGCTGGGAGGAGAGCAGGAGCCCCGGGGTGCTGGAGAAGGACGGCCACTACAGCTGGAGCAGCACCCTGAGGCTCCCTGCAGACCAGTGGAGGAAGGTGGTCTCTGTGAGCTGTGAGGCCACCCAGGGCTCCCACACTCCACTCTCACAGACACTGAGGAGAGACCAGTGTTCCCAGTCCTGACCTCACTCACTGGGACTCTCATACTGGTTTGACTCTCTGTCTGCTCTCTGGAACTCTCTCTCTTTCTGTCTCTCATCAAACTAAATAAAGATTCAAATAGTCCTATTTTCCTCCTCATCATGTCAAAGCTCATGTTTTCACGTAATAAAGATATTTGTCTTCAAATCGAAAATGTTTCTGAGGATTTTATTGTTTAATCAGACTTCTTATTCCAGTTAAAATCTGCAAATATGAAAGTGATGCTATAATTTTATGAAAGAGAGTCTTTGTCTTTCGGAGGGTTTTTTATGAAAATATCAATGATCATTTAGGTGTATAAATACAAGATGACGTCTTCATTTTGCTCTGATACAGTAAAGCAGCCCATAGTAATGTGGGAGAGAAGAGAATTAAATTCATGTTGAAGTGACCATGAAGTTGCTAAAAACAAATGACAAATAAAACATGATATAATTATGTCCCATAAATGGCTACAACATGAAGACAATCCTGAATTACTTTCATTAAATTTTTGAAAACTGTAGTCCTACAGTGCTTTCAATTACTCAAAGTATCATCATTAAATACAGAGAATATTAATCGTTAATTGGAAAAGTTTTTAGTTTTAGTAGTGCATCTGTTTAAACCTTGAACTCCTTCATCAAATCCTGTACAAACACATGCAGGAAAGAAAAAAGAGGTTCTCCCCATCAGAGAGCTGAGGCTGATCTTACAGCAGCTGATCACAGTCTTGTTCCACCTGAGAGCTGATTGAAGAGTACATGAGGACCTGAAACCTGAAAATAACATAGTTGTGGTCACAATACAAAAGTTAAAGACGGACTTCAGATTCTGTAATTCTTAAATTTCGAGATCAGTTAGGGATGAAAACAAGAAGAGATAAGATAAGATGACATGATTAGATGAAGGAACATCAGTAAGAAATAACAAGAAACAAAAACATCCAACAACAGAATTCAAACAAAATCAGAAAAACAGTTTCATGTCACACATAGAAAATGACTGTGAAGAATAAAATAGTGATGAGTCATGACTCGTGCATCAGTCCTGTTTATTTTGTTCTTCTTCTGTGTCTTCAGCCTCGTTCTCTCTTCACCAGGTCTCTGTATTTCTATGGACCTTTCCAGTCACTGCTGTTCACCACCTGACCAACAGACATCCTCACACTTTCCCTCCAATCTCCTTCACCCTCCTGATCACCTGCTTCTCATCCTCCAATCAGCTTCACTGTCAGGTTCCTTCACTACATCTGCCTCCCTGACTGTTTGAATTAGATCCTGTCCAGTCTAACAAACTCTCATTCATTTACATTTCACTGAAAACTGGGTGATTTATTCTGCTGAGGAAGATCTGTGAAAGCTCCACAACTGCTGTTTCCAACATCAGGAATGAACTTTCTGTTAGTTCGAGATTTTTGAAATTCTTTGACCCTTTATGTTTACACTTGATATTGAAGTTCCATTTTTTATCATTAAGATTCTTACCTTTAACATTATATTTATAGCTGATTTATAGCATTTTAGCAGAGTTGAGAAAACTGAGAAGTAGTATGCAGCTAAGGTCAAAGATCATGACAGTTTAAGTAAGAACATGGATTATGGTGGAATAAATGGTGAAAAGGCTGCAATAGAAAATGACATGTTTAATCTACTTGTTAACATTAGATCAGATAACAAGATAAGGTGAGGTAAGATAACATGCCATAAGATACACTACACCGTGTCCCAAAAGTTCATTCTCCTCACTCCACTGGACAACATACTTGTTTGTCACCAAAATGGGTTAAATCTGGTCAATCAGGTACTGTTTGTTTGCTTGTAGGATCCACCAGCCAACAACAATGAAATAGAACAAGAGCAGATCTTTATCTGCCTCCTGCAGCTCTGAACATCTACCATCCTTACAGCCACAGACTGGAGAGAGGGCTCCATGCAACCATGAACCATAAAGCAACACACCTTCCAGATCTGGCAGGATGGTTTGGAGAGTATTTTATCATAAGAGGCCATGAAAAAGCAGACATTCAGTTGATTCCATAACACACACCTCTGGACATCCAGGATGTATATTGGGCCGAGTTTAGCCAAGAGAGTGGTTTAAACCCCCCGTCACTATCAGGCCTGCAAGGGACCAAATGGTTGCCAGAACCACTCTTACTGACTGCTGACCCTGCAAAAGGATTTCACCCCCAGTGATAATACCACAAGACACACTGGTCACCACTAGGACAAAGGACCATATGAACACAGTAAACTCTCTGACTGATTCCTGACCCTGAAAATGGGGCTCAGGAATTTTGATAACAATTTCAAGATGATTCACATTAGAACATAGAAAGACAATTATTCGACCATTCTGGACTTAACTCTTCTTTATCTACATTCATTTTACAGAACAGATGAACTTTTCAGTAGCCTCATGATCAGTTTATATCATTTAGTCTTTTATTCTACTCATTTACTGAGCAGTATTAGAAGTGTAACATGCCTGATGTTCATATGGGCATATTTAGTATCATTCTGATCAGCTGTCTGTCAGGAATGTACACAAGTAAATGATGTGTCGCTTAATTATACTATCTTGGAATTACATACACCGCAGAATTATCGGAAAATGTAACTCTGTGAGGGACATCTGGATCTTAGCCCTCTCCGATGGAGGTTGGTCCAGAACCCCCCCATTTTTTTAATGTGATGCAAAAGAATTCCTTAAAAGACCGCAGCTGAAAGCACCACTTTGAGCCCTTCTTACTTCAAGCCCTCCTTTCTTTGAGTCCTCCTTTGCCAGAGGTCTCCTTACCATCGAGCTCCACTTACCATCCATCCTAAGTTATCTTTGAGTACCATCAGCTTTCTTTAGAATCCCACAAGTTCGCTGAGACCAGCTCAGACTCCACTCTTTCCACTGTTGTTTCTGATCTGCATCCACTGAAACTCGACCGGAGCATCCATCACAGCAGCAGCATCATCACAGACATGCAGGTACCTTTCTATCACTGAAGACTTAGAGAAACTTTAGAAAGCTGCACCAATTCCCAAAAGTCAATTTTTCCGAGTTTTAAAATTAGCATTCACCAAAAGTTACAGCTGTTTTCAGGTGTGGTCTCTTAATCCCTTTCTCCCTGGAACACCATATTACAATGTAATATTCATCCTAATATTGCGTCTCAATAGTGTGTTGTCTTCCTTCCCTTCTCTGTCACTCATACTCCCCTCATTTGTTTGTTTTGTGTTGTCTTGCATTGTGTGTGTTATTGTCCTGCTATTCATTACAAGATGTTATTAATCATAGTTGATGTTGGTAATGAATGCTGTTAGTTTAATAAATGTACAGTCACAAAGTCCAGTTGCCTCAGTTGTTCTGCCGTTTTCATTTTGGTCCCAAATTTGTATTGAGTCCAGCTCCTGAAATTTTGTACATAACCTGTTAACCTAAATAATTGCCCTGATTATTTTGGAGAAAGAGACATTTTATGTGCTGCATTATTATATTTGTTCAATCAAAATACTTTGCTGGTCGAATATCAGTTATACTATTTCCTCATTCTGCACAAAGTAACATTAACCCTATTTGAGCAAACATTTACCCTAAATTTGATAACTTGGTGGAGAGACATTAATAAATAATCCTACACAGTATATAAATTTCGTGGCTGACCAAAATGCATTACATTCTCAAGCAAATTCTGGAAGTGTTGTTTCCATGGCCAAGGGTAAGGGTGGAAAAACTACTCTTTCAGAGTCTGAGATTCGTGCACAGACCATTGCTCTTCGAAATGCAGAAAAAAAAAAGGTCAGCAGGTCGTTCAAGCCTTTGGCAGAAATATCCACTGTGTGCAATAGTGGTGGCAAAGGTACAACAAAGGATGATCCTTCAAAGACGTTATGGGGGTGGTTGGAGAACCCGGGCGCAGGCAAAGATATGGCAGACAGGTGGCAACAGAAACAGGTCTTTATTTAAGCCAAGCAAAAACTCAACCAATACAAAAAAGAGGAAACAACCAGGAGATAGACTAAACCAAATCTAATACTAGAATAAACTACATTATAAACCCTACAAAAACCCACTGCTAAACTACAAATACCAAACAGGGATAAACTAAACTAGACCACAAAACAATGTATTTACAAAACCAGGGGGAAACAGAACCAAGGGGGGTGGGGTGGCAAAGTAGGCAGGCTCAGGGAATCCAGAAGCTGGTAGGGGAACAAAATTGGCAGACAGACAGCTGGGGGACAGAGAGGACTGGCAGTTATCCAGGGATGGGGGTGACAAGACTCCAGGTGGGGCTATGGCAGGCTGGAGACTTGAAACAGGACAGGCGAGAATCCAGACAAGAACAGAGTCCATGTGTGGGAAACCCAGGGGGAAAAACTGAGTCCAAGAGTGGAGGAAGCAGAGTTCAAAAGAGAACACTGAGTCCAAGATGGGATGTGCATCTCTATGATCCAGCAAGGTGTGACTGAATGAGCTGAGCTTTATACTGCAAGAGGTGATTGTGAACAGGTGTCCAGAGTGAGCTGATTACTGCAGCTGACACTCATTGCAGTAATCAGCAGGTAGCAGAATGCAGGCAGGTGAAACAGGGAGAGAGACAGACATGAGGGAGAGATGACAGACACACAGAGGGAGTCAATGAGAGACAGATCAAAACAGATAGACAGAGAGAACAGGAGGAAGGAGAGAAACAGGGGCTGGAACAGGGATCATGACAAAAGACTTGCCTCGCTCAGGATGTCCATCTGGTCTAACTGCAAGAGGCAAGGATATGATGAGAAAGGCCAAGGGTAAAAGACACTTGTCATGCTGACGACTCAGTGAGAGGCTGAAAAATCTTGGAGATGTTTCTAAGAGCACTGTGCATCATTATTGAACAGAAACATTGGGGCTGAAAGCTTACAAGAGGAAACGTACCCCACGACTCACTAAACTGCAAAAGGAGAAGAGACTGGCTTTCGCAAAGAAGTACATAACTCGAACTCCAAAAGACTGGGAGAACTGAATTTTCTCTGATGAATGCCCTCTCTACTTATTTCCGACACCCAACAGCCAAAATGACCATATCTATACACATGATGACAAAAAAGTACAATCTTCTAAGCAAATGAAATTCAGTGCCCATAGTATGATTTGGGAGACTATGTCCACTTCAGGTCTCTCAGAGCTGCACATCGTTCCTCAAGGTTCTACTGTTAATGCACAATATTACACCAACGACTCTCTGGAAAAGTATTTTTCCAGTGTTGGCCAGGAGGAAAAATTAGGGCCTGTGACTGAACGGAAATGTTTAACAGACATTCAGAATTAGCATTTATGCTAGATGGTGCCCCTGCTCACACCTCATATGACTCTGTAGTGGTGTTCTGAGCATCTACCTGGCTTTCTGCATAAAGAGGAATATCCGCTAAACTCCCCTGACCTCAATTCAATTGAGAACTGTTGGGGAATCCTGAATTGTCAGATCTTTACCAGTCCAAAACCAACCACCATGAAACAGCTCAACTCTAAGGCAGTGTGGGAGTCGGGGAAGATAGAATCATCCACACTCAAGAACCTCGTACATTCCATGCCTGAAAAACTGAAAGATGTGATCAAAGCGAAAAGAGGAAATACTGGTGATTGAATAAATTGATTATATTGCATATTCAGTATTTGAGCTGTGTTTTTCTGGGGAGAATGAACTTTTGGGACATGGTGAACATTGCCAAAAGTATTGGGATATCTGCCTTTACATGCACACGAACATCAGTGACATCCCATTCTTTAATGTTCTTTAAGGTTTAATGTGGAGTTTGCCCACCTGTTCCTGCCTCAACTCTTCTGGGAAGGCTTTCCACAAGGTTCAGGAGTGTGTTTATGGGATTTTTTGACAACTCTTCTAGAAGCGCATCTGTTAGGTCAGGAACTGATGTTGGATGAGAAGTCCTGGCTCTCAGTCTGTGTTCTAATTCATCCCAATGGTGATTTATTGGGTTGAGGTCAGGACTCTGTCAAATTCTTCCACATCAAACTCACCAATACATGTCCTTATTGATTTTGCTTTGTGCACTGGTGTGCAGTCATGTTGGAACAGGAAAGGGTCATCCCCAAACTGTTCCCACAAAGTTGGGGGCATGAAATTGTCCAAAATGTCTTGTTATGTTGAAGCATGAAGAGTTCCTTTGACTGGAACTAAGGGGCCAAGACTAACCGTTGAAAAACATCCCCACACAATAATCCTCCTCCACCAAACTTTACACATGGCACAATGCAGTCAGGCAGGTACTGTTCTCCTTCAATGATATTAAATATATTAAATGATATTTTATGGTACTGAGGTTTATACAGATTCTATTGGGGCCATGACATCTTAACTATTTCTGATTTCTGATGCTGGTCGTTGTCTTGTCTTTTATTTGGACAGAGTTGAGAAAATTATAAATAGATGTAAAGCTCTGGTAAAAGATCATAATAGTTTCTTCTCATTAACTGGAAACATTCAGTTCTAGTGCCTTTTCTGGCCAATCAGAAAAGAACACGTTGATTATGGGAACTGAAAGGATGATGAGAAACTGCAACAGAAAAGTCATGTATAGTTTCTATGTTACCATCGTCCGTGTGTGTGTGTGTGTGTGTGTGTCTGTGTGTGTGTGTGTGTTCAGTGAAGTGTATCAGTCAGTTCAGTTTCTGTTCAGTCTGACTGAGGGAGGTTTTTGTACGACACTTTTTCACTGTGTGAACAACCACTGACTGTTGATGCTATGAAAACTCTGACAGTAATAAACTGCTGCATCTTCAGTCTGGACTCCACTGATGGTCAGAGTGAAGTCCACTCCATTCCCTGTTCCACTTCCACTGAATCTGGAGGAGATTCCAGAAGCTCTGCTTGTTGTAAGATAGATCAGGAGTTTTGGAGCTTCTCCAGTTTTCTGCTGGTACCAGGCCAGGTAATATTGTGAACCAGAGTAGAGAGCTACTTTAGGACTGGCTTTACAGTCAATAGAGACAGTTTGACCGAGCTGCACTGATTTGGCTGCTGACTGAGTCAAAACAACATTTTGTCCAACAGAGCCTGAGGAGAGAGAAGAAACAATGAAACTCAGCTACACTTACATGATTTCACATTACAGAAAAACCATTTTCCTCACCCTGAGTGATGCAGAGGAGAGTCCAGATGAGGACGCAGATCAGAGTCATGTTGTTGATGAGGAGGATTTGTGTGTCTTCTGTTGTGATGAAGGACAGCTGTCAGTCATCCAGTGTTCAAGTGTCAGGACTATAAAGTCTCCCAGAGCACTGGAGCATGGTGCTGCTGATGCAAAGTGTCTCTCTATGGAAATGTCCTCATTTGAGTTCAGAGTTTTATGGTAACAAAACATGCAAACAGCACTAACGGAGACCATTTCCTCATTCAAATATAGTTCAAATGAAGACTATTCACAATGTGTTCTGCAGATGTAGCTTATCCAGAGTATCAACAACTGTTTCTGAAAGATTTGTTGCAGTTAAATTGTCTTGTTTATAATGCTGTACCACAAACTAAATTTGATATTTGTCATTCACAAAAATCTTGATAACACACCACGTGATGTATGATGCACAATAAAAGCAGCTGATCAAAGTGTCCAAATGACTAACAGTCATTTCTTAAACAGTCAAACTGAAAGCTCAGGGTCAGCTTGAGGATGTGATGTGACAAAATATTTAACTGCAGCTGTGTGACAACTCACCTGTCTGATATGAAGACATGTAGTTGTACACAGTGTGAGCTGCTGATAGATCCTGGTCTGGACTCATCTTCTCTCCATGCTTTCTAGAGGTCAGTTCAAAATTACCAGAATTGGATAAAGTGATCAGTGCTGTTCTTTTGTGTGCAAATGTGCACAAAACTCTCTCTCGTGGAGACGTACATATTTATCCAACTGCTGTCTGATGCTGCAGGTTTTCATTAAATTCAGAGGGATTAGTTCTAAACACTTGAAAGAAACAAAGTTCAGCTTATCTTGTGTTGAAAACTTGGATTACATTCATTATTGATAAGAAAAATCAATATTTAAACTGTCAGTGTCTGTTTCTGTTGCACTAAAGTTTCTTCATGATGGACCTTCCATTCTGTCGCATTACAGATGTGAAGTTGTAGAGCAAAATGAGTCAGACAGGTGTGTTGTGATGATGACACAGACTGTATGTTGAGCTGGCTGTGATGTTGTTGGACAAACACTGGTGCTGAAGTGTGGATAAATCCTTCCTTAAATAATTTCATAAAGAACCACTGCTTGTGTGAGTCTATCCTGTAATATGATTAATGTTATGGGTTAACAACAAAAAGCAGCGTTGGATTTGACGGCTGACTGACTGTTTTTTAGTCAATTTAAGCAGCAAAGCTAAAAACTCTGTAATAATCCCCTTGATTCACACCAAAAAACTTCATCCTGAACATGACTGTTTTGTTCCCAATGATTTCACTGTAGAAACTGTGAATCTGTGCAGCAGCTCAGATGTTTGTATGTAGAAAAGTGTTGAGGTTAATGAGGCTACATAAGATCACAATGATATGTCTGAAATAAGCAATGAAACCACCTGCTGTGTAACATGTATAATGTCTCTCAGTCTCAGTCCTTCTGCTGTGTGATGCTGTTTAATGAAGTCAGAGAAAAGGAGACCATTTTCTGCATTTGTTTGATGATCGTGACACAGAGTCTGAAGAGGTTTTCAACACCTGAGTTGGTCATGATGTGATACTGAAGGAGACGGAGCTCAGTTGCAGTTGGTTTTGATGCAGTTTACGTCCTGGTTTTAAATATGTTGTAGTATCGTTATCTATAGGTGAAAAGTTATGTTTTCTTTTGAAACATTTACTAGTTTTTTCCTGAGATTATAGGGATGTTCAGGCTTTGTTTGGGTTGTTATTGATCATGAAGGTTTCTGATGCTGATCTGTGTCTTCATATTTATGTAGTTGTGGAGCTGTGATTCAACATAAAGCTGAGGTCAAAGGTCCTGATGAAGCTTGATCTCATAAACTGTCACAGATGAATCAGAAATAAATATGTATTTGGATGATGAGAAACTGTCAAAGACAAAATAATTTCACTGATACTTGTATCAGTCTTTGACATTAAACTTGTCCTGATGCTTGAAATTCATGATTTATGGTGAAAGAAACAGTGGAGACATGTTCAAGCAACTTCATGAATGTATGTGTGTGTTCAATGAAGTGTATCAGTCAGTTCAGTTTCTGTTCAGTCTGACTGAGGGAGGTTTTTGTACGACGCTTTTTCACTGTGTGAACAACCACTGACTGTTGATGTAGTGACCACTCTGACAGTAATAAACTGCTGCATCTTCAGTCTGGACTCCACTGATGGTCAGAGTGAAGTCAGAGTTTGATCCACTGGCTATAAAACGATCT
The DNA here is from genome assembly GCF_022539595.1 of Amphiprion ocellaris. Taxonomy (NCBI): domain Eukaryota; kingdom Metazoa; phylum Chordata; class Actinopteri; family Pomacentridae; genus Amphiprion; species Amphiprion ocellaris. The sequence continues at coordinate 16,558,983 of NC_072767.1, read as the reverse complement.
GGAATCCCTGATGCTCTGCTGCTAGCATAATAAATGAGCAGTTTAGCAACTCCTCCATCTTTCTGTTGGTACCAGGCTAAATAGTTAGAGTTGTAGATATCCTGACTGGTCTTACAGCTGATGGTGACGGAGCCTCCCAGAGCAGAGCTCACTGCTCCAGACTGAGTCACTGTGACCTGTCCTCTGGACTCTGAGGATACAGAGACACAAAGAGAAAGCAGCATCATGGTTCTGTGGGCTTGATTTGAGAGGGACGGATGTTGATAGAGGAGAGGAGTTGGATTCTCTGGACTTTACCTGTGAAGCAGCAGCAGAGGAGAGTCCAGATGAGGACGCAGATCAGAGTCATGTTGTTGATGAGGAGGATTTGTGTGTCTTCTGTTGTGATGAAGGACAGCTGTCAGTCATCCAGTGTTCAAGTGTCAGGACTATAAAGTCTCCCAGAGCACTGGAGCATGGTGCTGCTGATGCAAAGTGTCTCTCTATGGAAATGTCCTCATTTGAGTTCAGAGTTTTATGGTAACAAAACATGCAAACAGCACTAACGGAAACCATTTCCTCATTCAAATATAGTTCAAATGAAGACTATTCACAGTGTGTTCTGCAGATGTAGCTTGTCCAGAGTATCAACAACTGTTTCTGAAAGATTTGTTGCAGCTAAAATGTCTTGTTTTTAATGCTGTACCACAAACTAAATTTGATATTTGTCATTCACAAAAATCTTGGTAACACACCACGTGATGTATGATGCACAATAAAAGCAGCTGATCAAAGTGTCCAAATGACTAACAGTCATTTCTTAAACAGTCAAACTGAAAGCTCAGGGTCAGCTTGAGGATGTGATGTGACAAAATATTTAACTGCAGCTGTGTGACAACTCACCTGTCTGATATGAAGACATGTAGTTGTACACAGTGTGAGCTGCTGATAGATCCTGGTCTGGACTCATCTTCTCTCCATGCTTTCTAGAGGTCAGTTCAAAATTACCAGAATTGGATAAAGTGATCAGTGCTGTTCTTTTGTGTGCAAATGTGCACAAAACTCTCTCTCTTGGAGACGTACATATTGATCCAACTGCTAGTTGGATGATGTTCATTTTGTCGTCAATTATCATAGGATAACGTTATTTTTTACACCGACAAATCAAAGAAAAGATGGTTTTACCTTAGCTGACATGTTTCAACTGCAACTGCAGTCTTCTTCAGAGCGCCATCCAACGTGTGCTGATGTGTCCTTTTTTATCAGGTGACCGGTCTGACAGATCTGTCAGATCTGTCAGAATCTGTCAGACTGGCCACGCCCCCCGCCGTCCGGTGGTCTCTGGAGGATGGAGTCCCAGGTATGCGAGAAGGTGTAGGCTCCATCTTACATTCAATCTCCGATGCAGAGACGAGGACGTAACACCGAGAAGCCTCAACATCAGGAACTCCATCCCAACAAAAAATGCAGAAAACATAATAAACAAAGCAAAGAAGGCTCTCATCAGAGAGGATAAGAACTACGGCAAACAAACTGGAAAAAATCAACACATTTACACACGATTATTCAAACGAACTCAAAGAACGCCTCTCTTCGGAGCCAGACATACAAAAACAAATAAGTTCACATTTAAAACGCACACATGAAGAAGACTTCATTACAACAAAAAATCTCCACATCCAAAAACTGAACAAACTAAGAGAAAGAAAAAACAGAAACAGGCACACACACACACACACACACACACACACAATTCAATAACAAATGGGTACGAAACCTATGACAACGCACCCTCATGGAACCTGAACAAACTGTTTTGACAAGAGGCCTCAATTTCGCCATCACACCCACCACAATAACACACGAAGAGAAGCATGATTCATCGATCCAGAGGACACGTCTCCACTGCTCTAGAGTCCAGTGATGACCACTTCATACCACTGTTTCCGATGCTTTACATTGGTCTTGGTGATGTGAGGCTTGGATGCAGCTGCTCAGCAATGGAAACCCATTCCAAGAAGCTCTCTACACTGTTCTTGATCTAACCTGAAGGCCACATGAAGTTTGGAGATCTGCAGTTGTTGATTCTACAGAAAGTTGGTTAAATCTGTGTGGCGGATTGTGTAGAAATGGTAGAAACTACACTTTATGATTAAAAGTGCACTCATTAATGTAGGGACACCACCTCAGCTTGCCTGAGGAAATTATCAATTTAAGCTAAGTCTCAAAGAGACTTTGATTGAAATGAAGTTGATCAGTCTCATTCTGAAAGTCATAAACTCTGATTTCATTGACCTCCAGTTTCCAAAACAAAGAAATACACGGTAGAACTGATGATAATTATATACAAACATTTATTAACTAATTCTACGTACAAACAATAAACAACAATGACATGACAACAACAGACGGTGAATAAATGAATGAATAAATGCAGATAAACTAATGAACTGTGATCGTCACTGGAAGCAGTTGGTAGAAAAGGTGATGAATTTAGAATAATTTTGAAAACCCATTGTAATTTTCAAATTTACCCATTTAGCAGAAGGACAGTGATACTTGCTTTGTAGTAGTGAGAGGGAGGCCACTGCAGGATGTGGAGCTGTGATGATCTACTGGATGAGTTGGTTCAGGAAGCAGAGACAAGAAGGAACTTAGGCAGGTTTGAGTTGCAAAAGTGTGCCAAAGTAAAAACACTTAGAGTCAAAGCACAAAGTTATCAAGAAAATATCTGCGCTGTTGTAGTTCTTAAGCAATTCTTTAGTCCAGTTGCATTCATCGAAGAGTTTCATTTTTCTAAGATCCTTTGTGACAAACCCATTCTTATGAGCCCAGTTACAAACCCAAGTCAAATTTTTCCTAAAAGCCCAAGTTACACTCTTCATTAAAAAAAAAAAAAAAAAAAAAAAGCCGAGCTCAAGACAAAAATCAGGCAAGCCCAGTTTTAAAAAGCCCAAAACTAAACTAAACTCAGTTGCATTCCAGTTACTTTCCTCTATATAGAAAGTTTTGGAGCCAAATGTTAGGTTTTCTCTGAGGCTCAGGCGCAGGAAAGAGAAGGAGTTGAGCAGTTGCAGATTCAATGCTTTATTTACAACAAGAAAATACACAAAGACTCCAACTCCCAACGGAAGTGTGTTCCCAGAAAGGGGAAACGGAAACAGTAACAACTACTGAGAACTACAGGACCTCTAGTGGCTGGAAGACTAAACAAAGAGTATTTATCAACAAGCGAACTGACCCACGGCAGGTAATACCTGGGCAGGAGAGTGAAAACAACTAAGACTGTAAGCCTACAAGAATTTCCTAAGCTAAACAGCGATTATGCTCACACGGATCTCAGAACATGAAACTAGAAGTCAGCAAAAACAGTTACTACTCTGAAACAAGATTTGCTCGAAGAAAAATACAAGAACTAGAGAACTATCCGGAATAAACCAGAACTAGATCAACTAGAAATCCAGAAATTACATTACTCCACAACTTAGAATGAACCAGAAAACTTTATACAAATCTACGATAATAATAAACTAAGACTGAGACTGCTCATAACTGAGACTGACTGACGATGGACAACTAGGAAGCTGGGAGGCAGAGAACCAGACGAGACAGGGGGGTTTCTGTAGGGCTGTGTCAGACGGTCGCGGCTGTGACGGCGGTGGAGGCTTAGACGGAGGTTGGGAGGTGGTGGAGATTTTCCAGGAGATTTCCAGAGATGTAGACAGAGGACGGGGGTGTAGACGAATCCTGGTGGGTAGGAATGGGTTGGCAGCGGGAGCAGGTGGTTGGTCCGAACTATGAAAGAGCAGAAACAGATTTACTAGAGGTTCACAGGAACAATGGCTAGAGTGAATTGATCAGAAAACTGACTGCTGGGCATTCACGATCTGGCGTCGACTAAACAGTGGAGTCAGGTTATATTGTGTAGGAGAAGTCAGCTGATTGGCTCTGGCACACCCGCTCCTGCTTCTGCTGATTGATCAAGGAATGCCCTCACCTGCCATTGCCACAGTGCTCAGCATACCTGAAAAGGAAGAAAACAAGAGGAAGGAGGGGCCCTATCCAGAGCCAGCAGCAGCAGATCTAACAACAAATGCAAATCAGTATCTAACCAATCATGGATGTATTCCTCCCAAGTTGTGGTGTTAAGCTTCACTGTCCAGGGGAGGTCAGAGGCCAAATACCTTTATAACTTACTCTTAGTTCATTTCTTAAATGTGCAAATCCAATAGTTCAACATTTATGTTGATCACAGGTCTGAAACAACATCGAATAAATGATTAAAATGACACCAAACACAATATGTTTATCTCCTTGGTTCCTGAGATAATAATAAAATGTGTAAACATAAGAATAAACTTACAAATTGTAGACTTTAGGCTACATGAAGGTAAACTTCTAACATGGTTAAACATACAAGCATATACATTCACTAGTAATAAGAAAAACAAGACATAGGGAGTAAATATTCTTAGAGTAAAAAGTCTCTCTGTATCTTTTATGGCTGTGGTCTGTGACAGAGAGAGAGGAGGGTGTTTGTGTATCATGTGTGTGCATCTTCCACAAACACTTCAGATTCGATGTGTTCTTCTTCCATCCTGGTCCTGATCAACCTGGTATCAGAGACTGAGTCCAGATCATCATTCTGATGATGCTGCATTTCTTTAATGTTCTGATTTAAACTGTTCTATTCATTGCTGTGTATAAAGTTCTGTGTATTAGTTAGGGAGATCAGAAGGTCAGAATGCTGATCCTGCAGAGGTGTGGTTTTCCTCAAAGTTAACACTTTATGGTGCTAATCAGATTCTAGTGGAGGTAGGAGGCATCCTGTTGTCTCCAATAGAGCCGTGAGTGGTCCTTTAGTAGTAAACATCCAATCAGCAGATGTTCCATTTGGAGGTGAATTTTGGGTTAGCTGTCTTCTGAAATGGTGTCTTATCAAATTTACAGCTTTGAGAGAGGGTCTTTGGATCTTTGTGTGTTGCTCTGGAATGTTCTGCTCCTCAGTACGCTACATCTGCCCACTGCTCCTCAGCATCCACTGACCCCACTCTGTGATTTTAGGAGGCCTATCACTTTGTGGCTGAGATGCTGTTGTTCCCATTTGCTTCCACTTTGTTATAAAACCGCTGACAGCTGACCGTGGAATATTGATTATCGAGGAAATTTCACAAATGGACTTATTGCACAGGTGGAAACCTATCATGAGCCCACGCTTGAATCCACTGAGCTCCTGAGAGCGACCCATTCTTTCACAAATGTTTGTAGAAGCAGTCTGCATGTGTAGCTGCTTGATTTTCTACACCTGTAGTCCTGGAAGTGATTGGAACATCTGGATTCAATTATTTGGAGGAGTGTCCCAGTACTGTTGTCAATATAGTGTAACATAAGATAACATAAAAGTTGAAAATCCTTTACTAATGCCTCAGCAGGAATATTTGTATTGATACAGCATCAAAGGGGAGAGTGTAAACATGTGGGGAACATCTGAACCTAGGAAGGAACAAGATATTTTATGATATAACCTTTGCTTTTAAGCAATTAAAATGCCCTTTTCTGGTTGTAATGGAAAGTTGCAGCTGTTATGTTTTTTATCTTGTGGATCCTCATAGCAGACATGATGCTTCCTCATACAAGATCCTTCCTGGGTGGTTCTGATCATGTGCACATGCTGACTGGAAACTGAAGTACATGTCGGTACAGTCCACTGATTTAGTAAGCAGGTGTTTATATGTGTGTGTGTGTGTGTGTGTGTGTGTTCAATGAACTGCATCAGTCAGTTCAGTTTCTGTTCAGTCTGACTGAGGGAGGTTTTTGTACGATGCTTTTTCACTGTGTGAACAACCACTGACTGTTGATGCTATGAAAACTCTGACAGTAATAAACTGCTGCATCTTCAGTCTGGACTCCACTGATGGTCAGAGTGAAGTCAGAGTTTGATCCACTGCCTGTAAAACGATCTGGAATCCCTGATGCTCTGCTGCTAGTGTAGTAAATGAGCAGTTTAGGAACTCCTCCATCTTTCTGTTGGTACCAGTGTAAATAGCTAGAGCCATAAACATCCTGACTGGTCTTACAGCTGATGGTGACGGAGCCTCCTAGAGCAGAGCTCACTGCTCCAGACTGAGTCACTGTGACCTGTCCTCTGGACTCTGAGGATACAGAGACACAAAGAGAAAGCAGCATCATGGTTCTGTGGGCTTGATTTGAGAGGGACGGATGTTGATAGAGGAGAGGAGTTGGATTCTCTGGACTTTACCTGTGAAGCAGCAGCAGAGGAGAGTCCAGATGAGGACGCAGATCAGAGTCATGTTGTTGATGAGGAGGATTTGTGTGTCTTCTGTTGTGATGAAGGACAGCTGTCAGTCATCCAGTGTTCAAGTGTCAGGACTATAAAGTCTCCCAGAGCACTGGAGCATGGTGCTGCTGATGCAAAGTGGTTCTCTATGGAAATGTCTGACTCACTCCAACAGGGACTTGGATCAATCTGATGATGCTGGTTATCAATCCATCAATCACTTTATCAGAATATTGATCAGGAACAAGATTTTGTATTCAGGTTTAGTCTTCTGGATATATCTTGTTTTAAAACATTTCCTTTCTTCTTCAAACATTTAGTGAGAGTTTATCAGCGGATCATTTAATTATTTACACAATTGATTGGGAATATGTCTGGACTTACTGCTATCGTTTCTCTTTTAAATACTTTATGTGTATGAGCATTTTTTGTAGTTTATCATCTCAATCTTGAGAAAACACTTCTGTGAAACTTAAAAACGCTACATTTCTGCTGTCAGGATGATAAACTCTCCCAGAACACTGGAGCTATTTTTGGATTACAACAATTTTTGAAAGTTCATCAATGGATTAGTCAATTTATCAGAGAATCAATTATAAATGTGTATTTAATTTTACTTGTATGATATATTCAACAGTTTATGTGTATGAAATCTTTATGTGTTGCTTGTTATTTTCTGTTTTAAAAATTAATATTTACCCAGAATAATTTAAAATTGACATATATTAAATGAAACAATAAATTATACATATTTGCAGCTTTGGGTTATTTTCAGTTTTCATACCAGCTGACAAAATGATACAAACAGTGAATGATTTTGGTGAGTTTGTTTGTTCCAAAGTCAGAGATCCGTGTCTCTCTACAGTCAGAGGTTTTTGTACCGCGACTCAATCAGTTTGTATCACTGTGGTACACGTTCGGTGGAGGAACCAGACTGGATGTTGGAAGTAAGTTTATATTTTCAGTCACTACTAAATACTAATTTTTAAAATATCTTTTAAAAGTTCAGAATCTGACCAGTTGTGATATATTTTTGAATTCAGAAAAACTTCATGTATTAAAGTTTGAATTCCTCCTCATAGATGCTAAATGATGAAATTCAATGTTTACATGATTGAAATGACTTAAGTTGAGAAATTACAAAACTTGAAATGTGCATTAGATAAAACTTCATTGGTCCCGTTGTTAATTTTTTACAAGATAATATCAATATATTTATGTTCTTCAATCCCGGATGGAGTGTCGATACAGATTTCTATTTGAAAATGTGCAAAATATCTAAACTTCCTCATTTGATCATAAATTGTTTCTACATCTGGATGAAATGATTTTAACTGTTTAGTAAATGATGATTCAAATCCACAGAAAAACTCTTCATTTTATTCAACTAACTTTCTGTATTTTTCTGTTTCTACTAAATACTTTAATATTTAGTCCAGACTTTGAAGTGATTTTGCAGTGAAACTTGTGAATGTTTCCACATGTACTTGTTTAGTTTCCAGAGTAGTTGGACATGTTTGAGGTGAAACTGTGAGATGATTCTCTCTGAGCTGATTTACATGAGAGCTTTCTGAAAGGGAACTGAAACAATGTGTGAGTGAGTGAGTGACTGCTGGAGCAGAAAAAGCATGAGACACAAACTCCTTGAAGGACTGAATCCAGCGTGTCACACTGAAGGTGTCCACGTGTGTGATGTTTGAGTGACAGCTGTGTGCTCCCTGTCCTCTAAGCTGATTGGTGTCTCCTAGGTGATGTCCCTCCCACCCTGACGGTGCTGCCCCCCTCCAGTGAGGAGCTGCAGCAGGGGAAGGCCACGCTCATGTGTCTGGCCAACAAGGGCTTCCCCTCAGACTGGAGTCTGTCCTGGAAGGTGGACGGCAGCAGCAGCAGCAGCAGCAGCAGCAGCAGCATGAGCTGGGAGGAGAGCAGGAGCCCCGGGGTGCTGGAGAAGGACGGCCACTACAGCTGGAGCAGCACCCTGAGGCTCCCTGCAGACCAGTGGAGGAAGGTGGTCTCTGTGAGCTGTGAGGCCACCCAGGGCTCCCACACTCCACTCTCACAGACACTGAGGAGAGACCAGTGTTCCCAGTCCTGACCTCACTCACTGGGACTCTCATACTGGTTTGACTCTCTGTCTGCTCTCTGGAACTCTCTCTCTTTCTGTCTCTCATCAAACTAAATAAAGATTCAAATAGTCCTATTTTCCTCCTAATGATGCCACAGCTCATGTTTTCACATAATAAAGATGGTCGTCTTCAAATCAAAAATGTTTCTGAGGATTTTACTGTTTAATCAAACGTCTTATTCCAGTTAAAACATGCAAACATGAACTTGATGCGACAATGTGATGAAGAGTTAAAGTTTTTAGAGTAACTTCGTTAAAACGCATGAGAATTTTTCACTGCAACAGTTCAACATAATGTCTCATTTTGTATTGACACAACAAAGAAACTACAAATAGTGAAGGAAACGTGTTGAAATCACCATTAAATAAATCAGCAACCTGACAGTAGATTAGTAGATTTCAAGTATTTAATAAATCAAAGACCACATCATCATGCACATAAATGGGTACAACACAAAGGCAATCCTAATTCCTTAATTTTATTTAAAAATTCTGTAGATAGATGTGTAACCAAGTTAGGACTGGTGAGGGTCTTCTGGTTTCTTTTAACACAGAACCGACAACGTCACCGAGGGACTTCCACCCTAAGAATGTTAACAATCCTGCCTCTCAACAGAGGGTTTCCCCTACTAAACACAGGTACGTGCACAAATGAATACAGAGGCGTGTATAGAAAAATATAAATACAATTTTTATTCTGGTACAAAAATATGTTCAGCACACATACACTAATGTTATTATGAATGCAGTTATTAAAACTGACAGTCACACAGGCCCTACGCAGCTATGGAGGGGAGAAACCTGATTACTGAGCCAGAGAACACAGCCACAAGAACCTAAAGATAAACACACATGATGAGAAACGAAACTAAACTCGAACCAAGCAAACTAATACAGAACTAGACAAAACAACTACAAACTAAAAGAAAGAAACAACAAAATAAACAAGCAAAAAGACAAGGCAACAGAGGCAAAACTGTAATGAAACAAAGAAATGTTTAACCACAATCAAGCAACAGAACGATAACAATAAACATAAACAAACATTTTGGTTACCTCGGCTGTCCGACGCTACACGCGCATGACGCCGCCGATAAGCCGGAAAACTGGTCTTAAAAGAAGAAACAATATTAATACAAAATCTAAAGCTTACCAGTGTTTCGCGTGCTGCACAGCGCGTACCTGTCCAGGAGTGTTCAGGAGTTTACTGGAGCTATGTCCGTCAATCAATTTGAACCCCCTGCTGCAATGGCCAAACCAATCATTAGTTCCCCCACAGCTGTATGGCACGATGGCTAATCAGTAGGTCACAGATAGATAAATAGATAGATAGATAGATAGATAGATAGATAGATAGATAGATAGATAGATAGATAGATAGATAGGAAACAATGTACAAAAGAGCATGCTATTATCATTCAAATTGCTGGTCGAACGAAGAGCAATAAGTTGCTGATATTTATAGACGTGCAAAAATTGTTGATATTTAAAATAAGGTGCACATTGGTGGCATTTACAATAAACAGAATGTTATTAGATAGATTGAATATCTGTTATTGGTCCCACAAGAGAAAATTTTCAATGAGATTATGGATTACTCTTACGGCCAGCGCCTCCTACCCTGTGTGTGTGTTTTAACCATATGTTGTGGCGATGCAAATAGGGCTGTGTGATCCCCACTCCCTGGTTGGACCACGACGGCAGAGGCGTGACTGCAACCAGGAGTCCTGCGATTGGTGCGGCGCTCACCAGGCTGACCAACTGAAAACTCTTTTAAAAGAGTTGGCAGTTCAACTGAACGAGGCAGCTGACTTCTAGCGTGTCATTCTGTGTTTCTGTGTGGTTGAGGCAGATAGACTGTGTGGTAGGAATTGGGCCAGGATTAGAGTTAAAAACTGATACAGCGTCATTTCATTACAGGTAGTTTTCTTTTGTCTAGTTTCACCAGGATTAGGGGTGCTGACTCCCATGTAGTTTTGTTTTGTGTCAGTTCCCAGGTAGTGAGCCTTTTTGTTCCGTTTTTTCTTTGGTCCACAGTGACTGTATTGTAGTATAGTGTTAAGTTCTCCTTATGAGAACTCTTCTTGTGTTTTGCTGTTTTCTTTAATTTGAGCAGCACCCACCAGCCCTCTTCCTTAGTTTTGCCTCATTTGTATAGTATTTTGCACATTTTTGTTCAAACTTTTCTGCAATAAATAATTTGATTTTTACCACCTACAACTGTTTATGTTGCTTCCCCCCCGAGCCGGGGTTGTAACAATTACCGTTAAATAGAGTATTATAAAGTACAAGGTGCAATGTGAAATATAGAACTAAAGTGTATATAGGAGGGGGTGGTGCATGGGTCCTGATGGGCTCAGGGTAATTGTTTATTGCATGGCTGAATTGAGTCACAGGAATGTAGCAGCCAACAGGTCAGATCATGAGCCACTGCTTTTGACCAAGGTGTTGTAGTGTGTGGTGACTGTGAGGATAAAAGATCTCCTGAACCATTCAGTCCTGTGGTACAGTGAGATGAGCTGCTCACTGTAGCTGCTCCTCTGTCCAGCCAGGATGCTGTGGAGAAGATGGCTGGCTTAGTTAAGGATGGACTGCACTGTGTTGTGTTTGTGTCTCTCAGCCACAGTCCTCGGTGAGTCCAAACTCCTGCTGAGCACTGAACCAGCGTTCTTCACCAGCCTGTCCACTCACCTGGTGTTCCTCTGAGTCACGCTGCCTCCCCAACAGACCACAGCATAGAAAACAACACTGGCCACCACTGACTGGTAGAACATGTGCAGCATTTCACTGCATACATCAAAAGATCTTAGTCTTCTGAGGAAGAACAACTGACTCTGCCCCTTCTGGAACAAAGCATCTGTGTTTGTGGACCAGTCCACAGAGCTGAAAGAGCTACATGATCATGTGCTGCAGCAGGAAACAGGAGATCGTCCAAACGACTGACTGTCAGTGCATGAAATCTATTACAGTTTTTTATGATTGCATAAATACTAAGAACAAAAGCATGACATAATTATCAACACCTTACACTCAAGGAGCATATTATTGTACCAGATTTTCACCACTATAAACATAAAGTCACCCTCACACTTGTTGCAGAACAATACACACAGTGATTTGTGAAAGACTAAACACACTTGTATACATTAGACACCGAAGTATTTCATGATGTCACTTCCTTGCAGTTCCAAAGCACTGCCTGACAAATCACCACACCCATGAGCCAGTTGGTTAAACACACACATCAGGTGTGCAAACACATGATTGCTTCATTTTGTAGACACACCAATCAGGTTTGAGCTCTATAAAACCACCGTCATGCCAATATGGGTCCTTACAACACAGATCACATTTTCACATTTTTGGACCCATTGCTCAACCTCGTCACAGTAATTAACCAAATGCACCAGATGCAACATATTGTCATCTGGTACAATGTTTCATTCCACCGCTCTGCTCTGGTCTAGAACTGGTTTCAACACCATCCACAGTTTACAGTACTGTACCTTCCACCATATTCTCCATTTCTAAACCCCATGGAAGAGTTTTTCTAGACACGGTGGTGGAAGGTTTATGATCTCCAGCCCCAGGCTCAGGTGCCCCTCATTCAGGCCATGGAAGAGGCTTGTGACCAAATCAACGCTGTAGCTGCAAGGATGGATCCGTTCTTCAAGACAGTTCTTCCCACGTTGTCTTGCTGATGAGGATATTGCCTGTGATGTTGATGAAATTCTCTGGCCAGATCCAGCTAGGCAAAGAGATGTGTGGTATTTACTGTATTTTATTCAGATTTCTTTTTGTATTCTTCTTTTACTTTACAGTACTTTTAACCTGTACTGGTAGTACAGTATTTTTATTTGTCTATTTTCTGGGCTTACAGTGTTGGGACATGCTTTGTTGTGATTGTCTGTGTTGACTGATTTTGGTTCTATGAAGAGAAATAAATCATATTTTCAATAGTTTGCAGCATTGATCTTGTGTTTGGTGAATTTGCCATGTTGTATATTTGCACTTTCTCTGTGTATTTCACTTACAGTAATCTAATCACTGAGAGGTAGAACTGCTAAAAATGTTTTAAGTTAAACACATCAGTGTGTAACTGGTTCAAACAGAATTAAACCTTATGAAATGTGTGTGTTTTATATGGTAACATAATGGTTTTTATAAATGTGTATATAGTTTTTACAAGAGTGTTTCATTTTGCACAGGATCTGAGGTGTTCTGCATATTGTGCATGTGGTTGTGCTAATTGTGTGCAGTGTTTTGAAATTCTGAGCCCTGTTTTCAAAATCGTGCTTAAGCAATCGTAAAAGACTGTAATACAACCAAAGGACACTTTTGTTTGTTGATTTTTCTGTTTAACTTCTATGTGACGAATCTAAAGATGAGGCATGTTGTTAGTTGGTGCTAGATGGAAAAAATTTGATGAAACTAAAATTAAACATTGATAATGAAGGTTTCTGAGTCTGGTCTGTGTCTTGGAAGGAAAATAAAGATGAACAGTTTCAGGTTTTCTCAGCTTGATTTGTTTTTTAATCTAATAAAAAATATGGATTATAATGGGACCTCAATGAAAACTGAACAGCTGCTATAAAGACAGTTTGATTTCAATTAAAGTATTTGAAGATACGGAACTTGTTTTGGGATCTGTGTGTGTGTATGTGTGTGTGTGTGTGTGTGTGTGTGTGTGTGTGTGTGTGTGTGTGTGTGTGTGTGTGTGTGTGTGTGTGTGTGTGTGTGTTCAGTGAACTGCATCAGTCAGTTCAGTTTCTGTTCAGTCTGACTGAGGGAGGTTTTTGTACGATGCTTTTTCACTGTGTGAACAACCACTGACTGCTGATCACATGAAAACTCTGACAGTAATAAACTGCTGCATCTTCAGTCTGGACTCCACTGATGGTCAGAGTGAAGTCAGACTTTGATCCACTGCCTGTAAAACGATCTGGAATCCCTGATGCTCTGCTGCTAGCATAATAAATGAGCAGTTTAGGAACTCCTCCATCTTTCTGTTGGTACCAGGCTAAATAGTTAGAGCTATAAACATCCTGACTGGTCTTACAGCTGATGGTGACAGAGCCTCCCAGAGCAGAGCTCACTGCTCCAGACTGAGTCACTGTGACCTGTCCTCTGGACTCTGAGGATACAGAGACACAAAGAGAAAGCAGCATCATGGTTCTGTGGGCTTGATTTGAGAGGGAGGGATGTTGATAGAGGAGAGGAGTTGGATTCTCTGGACTTTACCTGTGAAGCAGCAGCAGAGGAGAGTCCAGATGAGGACGCAGATCAGAGTCATGTTGTTGATGAGGAGGATTTGTGTGTCTTCTGTTGTGATGAAGGACAGCTGTCAGTCATCCAGTGTTCAAGTGTCAGGACTATAAAGTCTCCCAGAGCACTGGAGCATGGTGCTGCTGATGCAAAGTGGTTCTCTATGGAAATGTCTGACTCACTCCAACAGGGACTTGGATCAATCTGATGATGCTGGTTATCAATCCATCAATCACTTGATCAGAATTTTGATTAAAAAGAAATTACAACACTTATTTTCCAATATTTAGTATTTTGTATTACTCTTCTGAATATATCTTTTTTCAAAACAACATCTTTTTTTATTATTTCATGGGAAATGTGGATGTGTGTGGGTGGGGTTAGATTCTCTGGTCTCCTCTAGGTGGAGTTAGACACACATATGGTCATTCATTCTCCTATAGATACACATGTACACATATTCTCTCTCTCTCTCCCTCCCACTCACATCTACATGCTAATAACAAGAAAGAATATATGAAAATCAACACAAAGCTCTATTTGACTCCTACAAGTAATTCATCTTTTGTCTTGGACTGGAAGCAGTTTTGAGAAAATGGCAAATGTAGAGTCTGATCTCTGTACACTTAGAATAAAATGATCTTCAGTGTCTTGAGCAGGAACTTCAGGGGCTCTGATCTTTTAGACTTTTGATTTTTCAGCCTAGTGATGGCTTGCCTTGCTGATAGTGACAACTCTTTGTACTTTATGTTGAGAGTTGACCTCATCAGATTCCAAGTGCAAATATCACTCTTGAAATGAACTATAGACCTTTTATCTGCTCCTTGTAAATGAAATAATGAGGGAAAAACACACCTGAGCATGGAACAACTAAGCAGCCAATTGTTCAATTACTTTTAGTCTCTTAAAAGGATGGAGGGCTCATATAAAATGTGTTGTTTCATTTCAAATCCATGATGGTGGTGTGCAGAGCCATGCTGAAAACTGTCTAAATATTTATGGACCTGACTGTATGTGTAACATTTACTGACATTTTTGCTCTTCATATGTTTTTATGAGGATAACTGTGTTCTGTACATGTAGGCATTGAGTGAAAACAAGCTAGAGAGAGTCCTGGAAAATCTTACAACTGTGCCTCATCAAGTTTTTTTCTTCATCCTCACTTTTACATGCAGTCTCAGAACCCTGAAGGTTCACTGAATCTTGACCAGCAGACAGTCGTCCACTGCTGCACTATTGGAACTTTAATGTGTCCCAGTGTCCTTTTGTCAAGTAATATATGATTATTTTATAATTACAAATGTAATTCTTTTAATGTTGTTTATTTGTATAAAATCTGCAAATATTTTTAAATCACCAAACTATTATATGTTTTTAACTGTAACTCTTTACTCCACTGAGTATTGTATTTACCATTTTGAATGAATAATTAAAATGATTTTACTGCACTAAATGTGGTTGTTTATGATGATGTTAAACCATTGTCTGTTCAGGTTACATCTTTGAAAAGGACAAATATAAATTACTGTGACATTTAATAGAAGCTACTGAATAAGGCTGTCATGTACTTTTCATAACAAGCTTAATAAACCCTCAGTGTGAAGCTTTATCATGGTTTCAAGGGACAATGAAAAGTCAATTAGTCATGAACTGGTGGATAATTTTCCAAATGGAGATGGCAAATATTTGATGGTTCAGTTTCACAATTCCGAGAATTTTGTAGTTTTTCCTTGCAGTGTGGTGATTTTTTTCTGTGTACATTGGAAAGAAAAAGACATTTTATGACATAACATTTGCCTTTAAGCAATTAAAATGCCCTTTTCTGGTTGTAATGGAAAGTTGCAGCTGTTATGTTTTTTATCTTGTGGATCCTCATAGCAGACATGATGCTTCCTCATACAAGATCCTTCCTGGGTGGTTCTGATCATGTGCACATGCTGACTGGAAACTGAAGTACATGTCGGTACAGTCCACTGATTTAGTAAGCAGGTGTTTATACGTGTGTGTGTGTGTGTGTGTGTTCAGTGAAGTGTATCAGTCAGTTCAGTTTCTGTTCAGTCTGACTGAGGGAGGTTTTTGTACGACACTTTTTCACTGTGTGAACACATCCTGACTGTTGATGTAGTGATAACTCTGACAGTAGTAAACTGCTGCATCTTCAGTCTGGACTCCACTGATGGTCAGAGTGAAGTCCACTCCATTCCCTGTTCCACTTCCACTGAATCTGGAGGAGATTCCAGAAGCTCTGCTTGTTGTAAGATAGATCAGGAGTTTTGGAGCTTCTCCAGTTTTCTGCTGGTACCAGGCCAGGAAGTATTGTGAACCAGAGTAGAGAGCTACTTTAGGACTGGCTTTACAGTCAATAGAGACAGTTTGACCGAGCTGCACTGATTTGGCTGCTGACTGAGTCAAAACAACATTTTGTCCAACAGAGCCTGAGGAGAGAGAAGAAACAATGAAACTCAGCTACACTTACATGATTTCACATCACAGAAAAACCATTTTCCTCACCCTGAGTGATGCAGAGGAGAGTCCAGATGAGGACGCAGATCAGAGTCATGTTGTTGATGAGGAGGATTTGTGTGTCTTCTGTTGTGATGAAGGACAGCTGTCAGTCATCCAGTGTTCAAGTGTCAGGACTATAAAGTCTCCCAGAGCACTGGAGCATGGTGCTGCTGATGCAAAGTGGTTCTCTATGGAAATGTCTGACTCACTCCAACAGGGACTTGGAATCAATCTGATGATGCTGGTTATCAATCCAACAGTCAAATTATCAGAATGTTTATCAGGAATTTTTTCCAAAATTTTTGATTGATGTTTTCTTCTGAGTTAATGTCTTGTCTCAAAATGTCTCCTTTTAAAATCATTCAGCTGTGAACTTTATCAATGTATCACTTAATTTCTAAGAGCATTAAATGGGAAAATGTCTCTCATTATTTTTGCATTATTTACTTTTGTGCCATTAATATTTTGCTTGTGCATGATTTTCTTCTTACGGTTAATCATTTTTTTCCAGATATCAATCAAAGTTTCTGTGGAAATAAAAGCAAAAAAAATGTACTTGATACATCCAAAATAAAGAATATAACTTGTAGGTGTTTGTAGCTCCGTATTATTTTCAGTTTTCATACCAGCTGACAAAATGAGACAAACAGTGAATGATTTTGGTGAGTTTGTTTGTTCCAAAGTCAGAGATCCGTGTCTCTCTACAGTCAGAGGTTTTTGTACAGCGACTCAATCAGTTTGTATCACTGTGGTGGACTTTTGGTGGAGGAACCAGACTGGATGTTGGACGTAAGTTCAATTTAAAGATCTTTCATTTCAGGAGGATTTTTTCTTTTCATTTTCTCTCTTGTTCTTTTCATCAGAAAAGGAAAACTTTAATCTCATTTTCTTACAAATATTTTGGACTCATAAACAAAGCTCTCTTTCAATACTGAAATGTTAAAACTAATTCCATTGACTATAAATCATGTGGATGGTCCAGAGGATAAATGATTCTTTCTGGTTTTAATGGTTGAATCTTGAGAGCTTGTAGGTTTAGTTTAGTCTGACAAAGTCAGAGATCCGTGTCTCTCTACAGTCAGAAGTTTTTGTACAGCGACTCAATCAGTTTGTATCACTGTGGTACACGTTCGGTGGAGGAACCAGACTGGATGTTGGAAGTAAGTTTATATATTTAATCATTACTGAAAATAAAATATTAATTATTAAAATATCTTCAAAAAATTAAATATCTGATGAGTTGAATTTTTATTTTATTTTTTAATTTTAAAAAGTTAACGTATAAAAGTTTAGATTCTTCTTCATAGACTCGGATCAAGTTTGATGAATTTTTATGTTTAAATTTCTGATGTTACAAAACTTGAAGTGTGGATTAGACAAAACTTTATGAGTCCTTTTGTTAGTTTTTTTTATAAGAAATATCAATAAATGTATCTTCCTCAAACAATCCTGGATGAAGTGACGATAAAGATTTATACTTGAAAATGTGCAAAATATTTAAACTTCCTCATTTGATCATAAATTGTTTCTACGTCTGGATGAAATGATTTGACCTGTTTAGTAAATTATGATTCAAATCCACATAAAAACTCTTCATTTTATTCAAATAACTTTCTGTATTTTTCCGTTTCTGCTAAATACTTTAATATTTAGTCCAGACTTTGAAGTGATTTTGCAGTGAAACTTGTCAATGTTTCCACATGTACTTGTTTAGTTTCCAGAGTAGTTGGACATATTTGAGGTGAAACTGTGAGATGATTCTCTCTGAGCTGATTTACATGAGAGCTTTCTGAAAGGGAACTGAAACAATGTGTGAGTGAGTGAGTGACTGCTGGAGCAGAAAAAGCATGAGACACAAACTCCTTGAAGGACTGAATCCAGCGTGTCACACTGAAGGTGTCCACGTGTGTGATGTTTGAGTGACAGCTGTGTGCTCCCTGTCCTCTAAGCTGATTGGTGTCTCCTAGGTGATGTCCCTCCCACCCTGACGGTGCTGCCCCCCTCCAGTGAGGAGCTGCAGCAGGGGAAGGCCACGCTCATGTGTCTGGCCAACAAGGGCTTCCCCTCAGACTGGAGTCTGTCCTGGAAGGTGGACGGCAGCAGCAGCAGCAGCAGCAGCAGCAGCATGAGCTGGGAGGAGAGCAGGAGCCCCGGGGTGCTGGAGAAGGACGGCCACTACAGCTGGAGCAGCACCCTGAGGCTCCCTGCAGACCAGTGGAGGAAGGTGGTCTCTGTGAGCTGTGAGGCCACCCAGGGCTCCCACACTCCACTCTCACAGACACTGAGGAGAGACCAGTGTTCCCAGTCCTGACCTCACTCACTGGGACTCTCATACTGGTTTGACTCTCTGTCTGCTCTCTGGAACTCTCTCTCTTTCTGTCTCTCATCAAAATAAATAAAGATTCAAATAGTCCTATTTTCCTCCTCTTGATGTCAAAGCTCATGTTTTCACGTAATAAAGATATTTGTCTTCAAATCAAGAATGTTTCTGAGGATTTTATTGTTCAATCAGACGTCTTATTCCAGTTAAAATCTGCAAATATGAAATGATGCTACAATGTGATGAATGATTTTTTTTCAGTAACTTTGTTAAAATATATTAGAACTTTCCACTGCAACAGTTCAACATAATGTCTCATTTTGTATTGACACAAGTAAGAAACTACAAATAATGTAGGAAGTAGTGACAAGTAAAGTTACTGTTGAAATCACCATTAAAGAAATCGTCAACCTGACAGTAGATTTAAAGCATTTAATAAATCAAAGATCACATCATCATGTCACATGAATGGATACAACACAAAGACAATCCTAATTCCTTAAATTTTATTTAAAAATTCTGTAGATAGATAGATAGATAGATAGATAGATAGATAGATAGATAGATAGATAGATAGATAGATAGATAGATAGATAGATAGATAGATAGATAGATAGATAGATAGATAGATAGATAGATAGATAGATAGATAGATAGATAGATAGATAGATAGATAGATCGATCGATCGATCGATCGATCGATAGATAGATAGATAGATCGATAGATCGATCGATAGATAGATAGAATTTTTGAACATCAGTCAGAACTAATACTAAAAAACAAAAACGTCCAAGAACAGTATTTAAACAAAACAGAAGAATGGCTTGATGTCACACATAGAAAATGATTGAGAAGAATAAAATAGTGATGAGTCATGACTCGTGCATCAGTCCTGTTTATTTTGTTCTTCTTCTGTGTCTTCAGCCTCGTTCTCTCTTCACCAGGTCTCTGTATTTCTATGGACCTTTCCAGTCGCTGCTGTTCACCACCTGACCAACAGACATCCTCACACTTTCCCTCCAATCTCCTTCACCCTCCTGATCAACTGCTTCTCATCCTCCAATCAGCTTCACTGTCAGGTTCCTTCACTACATCTGCCTCCCTGACTGTTGGAATTAGATCCTGTCCAGTCGGACATTTTCTTCAACATCTACACATCCTTGAGGTCTAAGAGAAACTACGACACTCTCATTCATTTACATTTCACTGAAAACTGGGTGATTTATTCTGCTGAGGAAGATCTGTCATGTTTAATCTATTTGTTAACATTAGATCAGATAACATAAGGTGAGATAAGATAACATCCCATAAGATATATATTATAATGCCACAAATATTGGAATGTCTGCTTTTAGCACAGTGTGGTCAGGAAGGTACTGCTCTCCTTCAACCACCAAACCCAGACTCGTCCATCAAAGTGCCAGACAGAGAAACATGATTCATCGATCCATAGAACACGTCTCCACTGCTGTAGAGTCCAGTGGTGGCTGCTTCACACCACTGCATCTGATGCTTGGCATTGCTCTTGGTGATGTGAGGCTTGGATACAGCTGCTCAGCCATGGAAACCCATTCCAAGAAGCTCTCCACACTGTTCTTGATCTAACCTGAAGGCCACATGAAGTTTGGAGATCTGCAGCTGTTGACTCTGCATAAAGTTGGTGATTTCTGCCCACTGCTCCTCAGCATCCACTGACCCCACTCTGTGATTTTAGGAGGCCTATCACTTTGTGGCTGAGATGCTGTTGTTCCCATTTGCTTCCACTTTGTTATAAAACCGCTGACAGCTGACCGTGGAATATTGATTATCGAGGAAATTTCACAAATAGACTTACTGCACAGGTGGAAACCTATCATGATCCCACGCTTGAATTCACTGAACTCCTGAGAGCGACCCATTCTTTCACAAATGTTAGTAGAAGCAGACTGCATGTGTAGCTGCTTGATTTTATACACCTGTAGCCATGGAAGTGATTGGAACACCTGAATTCAATTATTTGGAGGAGTGTCCCAATACTGTTGTCAATATAGTGTAACATAAGATAACAAAAAAGTTGATAATCCTTTATTAATCCCTCAGTGGGAATATTTGCATTGATACAGCATCAAAGGGGAGAGTGCAAACATGTGGGGAACATCTGAGGAAGATCAGTCATTTAGTTTAATGTATTTTAAATGGTATTTTATGGTACTGGGGTTTGTACAGATTCTATTGGGGCCATGACATCTTCATTATATGATTTCTGTTGCTGGTCTTTGTCTTCACACTTTATTTTAACTGGACAAATTTGAGAAAATTGTAAATAGATGTACAGCTCCAGTAAAAGATCATAACAGTTTATTCTCATGAACTGGAAACATTCAGTTGTCCGGATTTTTCTGCCCAATTAGAAAAGAATATGTCCATTATGGGAACTGAAAGGATGATGAGAAGCTGCAACAGAAAAAGTCATGTATAGTTTCTATGTTATCATTGTCTGTTTGTGCGTGCGTGCGTGCGTGCGTGCGTGTGTGTTCAGTGAAGTGTATCAGTCAGTTCAGTTTCTGTTCAGTCTGACTGAGGGAGGTTTTTGTACGACGCTTTTTCACTGTGTGAACACATACTGACTGCTGATCACATGAAAACTCTGACAGTAATAAACTGCTGCATCTTCAGTCTGGACTCCACTGATGGTCAGAGTGAAGTCAGACTTTGATCCTCTGCCTGTAAAACGATCTGGAATCCCTGCATCTCGAGTGCTAGTATAATAGATGAGACGTTTAGGAACTCCTCCATCTTTCTGTTGGTACCAGGCTAAATGGTTAGAGCCATAAACATCCTGACTGGTCTTACAGCTGATGGTGACGGAGCCTCCCAGAGCAGAGCTCACTGCTCCAGACTGAGTCACTGTGATCTGTCCTCTGGACTCTGAGGATACAGAGACACAAAGAGAAAGCAGCATCATGGTTCTGTGGGCTTGATTTGAGAGGGACGGATGTTGATAGAGGAGAGGAGTTGGATTCTCTGGACTTTACCTGTGAAGCAGCAGCAGAGGAGAGTCCAGATGAGGACGCAGATCAGAGTCATGTTGTTGATGAGGAGGATTTGTGTGTCTTCTGTTGTGATGAAGGACAGCTGTCAGTCATCCAGTGTTCAAGTGTCAGGACTATAAAGTCTCCCAGAGCACTGGAGCATGGTGCTGCTGATGCAAAGTGTCTCTCTATGGAAATGTCCTCGTTGGAGTTCAGAGTTTTATGGTAACAAAACATGCAAACAGCACTAACGGAGACCATTTCCTCATTCAAATATAGTTCAAATGAAGACTATTCACAATGTGTTCTGCAGATGTAGCTTGTCCAGAGTATCAACAACTGTTTCTGAAAGATTTGTTGCAGCTAAAATGTCTTGTTTTTAATGCTGTACCACAAACTAAATTTGATATTTGTCATTCACAAAAATCTTGGTAACACACCACGTGATGTATGATGCACAATAAAAGCAGCTGATCAAAGTGTCCAAATGACTAACAGTCATTTCTTAAACAGTCAAACTGAATGTTCAGGGTCTTTCTCAGTTCATCGATTAGGAATATTTTGGAAGATTGTGTATTCAGGTTTAGTCTTCTGAATATATCTTGTTTTAAAACATTTCCTTTCTTCTTCAAACATTTAGTGAGAGTTTATCAGCGAATCATTTAATTATTTACGGAATTGATTGGGAATATGTCTGGACTTACTGCTGATATTGTTTCTCTTTTAAATACTTTATGTGTATGAGCATTTTTTATAGTTTATCATTTCAATCCTGAGAAAACACTTCTGTGAAACTTAAAAATGCTACATTTCTGCTGTCAGGATGATAAACTCTCCCAGAACACTGGAGCTATTTTCTGATTACAACAATTTTTGAAAGTTCATCAATGGATTAGTGAATTTATCAATCAATTATAAATGTGTATTTAATTTTACTTGTATGATATATTCAACAGTTTATGTGTATGAAATCTTTTTGTTTTGCTTGTTATTTTCTGTTTTGAAAATTAATATTTACCCAGAAAAATTTTAAATTGACATATATTAAATGAAACAAGAAATTATACATATTTGCAGCTCTGTGTTATTTTCAATTTTCATACCAGCTGACAAAATGAGACAAACAGTGAATGATTTTGGTGAGTTTGTTTGTTCCAAAGTCAGAGATCCGTTACAAATATTTTGGACTTATAAACAAAGCTCTCTTTCAATACTGAAATGTAAAAACTAATTCCATTGAGTATAAATCATGTGGATGGTCCAGAGGATAAATGATTCTTTCTGGTTTTAATGGTAGAATCTTGAGAGCTTGTAGGTTTAGTTCAGTCTGACAAAGTCAGAGACGTGTCTCTCTACAGTCAGAGGTTTTTGTACCGCGACTCAATCAGTTTGTATCACTGTGGTACACGTTCGGTGGAGGAACCAGACTGGATGTTGGAAGTAAGTTAATGTTTTCAGTCACTACTAAATACTAATTTTTAAAATATCTTTTAAAAGTTCAGAATCTGACCAGTTGTAAAATATTTTTGAATTCAGAAAAACTTCATGTATTAAAGTTTGAATTCCTCCTCATAGATGCTAACTCTGATCAGGTTTGATGAAATTCAATGTTTACATGATTGAAATGACTTAAGTTGGGAAATTACAAAACTTGAAATGTGCATTAGATAAAACTTCATTGGTCCCGTTGTTAATTTTTTACAAGATAATATCAATAAATTCATGTTCTTCAATCCTGGATGGAGTGTCGATACAGATTTCTATTTGAAAATGTGCAAAATATCTAAACTTCCTCATCTGATCATAAATTGTTTCTACATCTGGATGAAATGATTTTAACCGTTTAGTAAATGATGATTCAAATCCACAGAAAAACTCAAAATTTTCTTCAACAAACTTTCTGTATTTTTCTGTTTCTACTAAATACTTTAGTATTTAGTTCAGACTTTGAAGTGATTTTGCAGTGAAACTTGTGAATGTTTCCACATGTACTTGTTTAGTTTCCAGAGTAGTTGGACATGTTTGAGGTGAAACTGTGAGATGATTCTCTCTGAGCTGATTTACATGAGAGCTTTCTGAAAGGGAACTGAAACAATGTGTGAGTGAGTGAGTGACTGCTGGAGCAGAAAAAGCATGAGACACAAACTCCTTGAAGGACTGAATCCAGCGTGTCACACTGAAGGTGTCCACGTGTGTGATGTTTGAGTGACAGCTGTGTGCTCCCTGTCCTCTAAGCTGATTGGTGTCTCCTAGGTGATGTCCCTCCCACCCTGACGGTGCTGCCCCCCTCCAGTGAGGAGCTGCAGCAGGGGAAGGCCACGCTCATGTGTCTGGCCAACAAGGGCTTCCCCTCAGACTGGAGTCTGTCCTGGAAGGTGGACGGCAGCAGCAGCAGCAGCAGCAGCAGCAGCATGAGCTGGGAGGAGAGCAGGAGCCCCGGGGTGCTGGAGAAGGACGGCCACTACAGCTGGAGCAGCACCCTGAGGCTCCCTGCAGACCAGTGGAGGAAGGTGGTCTCTGTGAGCTGTGAGGCCACCCAGGGCTCCCACACTCCACTCTCACAGACACTGAGGAGAGACCAGTGTTCCCAGTCCTGACCTCACTCACTGGGACTCTCATACTGGTTTGACTCTCTGTCTGCTCTCTGGAACTCTCTCTCTTTCTGTCTCTCATCAAACTAAATAAAGATTCAAATAGTCCTATTTTCCTCCTAATGATGCCACAGCTCATGTTTTCACATAATAAAGATGGTCGTCTTCAAATCAAGAATGTTTCTGAGGATTTTATTGTTCAATCAGATGTCTTATTCCAGTTAAAATCTGTAAATATGAAATGATACTCCAATGTGAAGGATTGAATTTTTTGTAGTAACTTTGTTAAAACACATGAGAACTTTTCACTGCAAAAGTTCAACATAATGTCTCATTTTGTATTGACACAACAATGAAATTACAAATAATATAGGAAGCAGTGACGAGTAAAGTTAATGTTGAAATCACCATTAAATAAATCGTCAACCTGACAGTAGATTTCAAGTATTTACTATATCAAAGACCACAGCTATGAAGGACTAAAAGTGCCAAAATAAATAAATAAGTACATCGTTAAAAAATTAATTAAATTCGTAATTAATTAATTAAAATTTGAATTAAATACATAAATGTGGTATTAAATATGTCATTAATTCATTAAAATACCAGTTCATTTTAAGTAAAAAACATATATTACTATTTTACTATTTAATTAATTGTTTCATGGTCCTCATAGGTTAGACGTCTCATTTAACAATGCTCAGACATGGCTGTCATGTTCTTCTAAGGATGCAGCCTCTGAATTAGAACACAGCTACTCTTACTCAGACACCTAAACTGTAACCACAAATGCAAAACTGTCACTGGAATGTAATTGCTTTTATTTGTTTAAAATAGTTTGAAATATCTTTCACAAAGAACTGCAAATGTAGCCCTTGCTTTACAAAGATGACTTCAGACATGCAAATGCCATTTTGCTTCTGAAATAATTACGTGTATCTGATGCAGTAAAAGCAGCTATTTATACTTATGTGCCAGTTAGTTTCTCTTCACTCCTTGCCTTTTTTTTTTTTTTTACCACTAGCTACAAGACAGTATTCACTTGTTCATTACAATCAACATAAAGAGAAACAGCGTTAATACTATGAAATAAAGCATAAAATAAATGTTTTATAATATGTTCCAAGGGTCAAATGAAGAAAAATTGAGAGGGACTGGTGTGTTTCAGGAAGTATCTTGGCCGGAATTGACAAAGGTCATGGTTTGTATACTCCATGCAAGGTGACAGGGATGATGGTGTTGACTTCTGCCCTGGAGAGCTCCGTCAGTTTCATAGCATCCAGAACCAGCAGGAAGCCTGGTCTCTCTGCACCCGGCTTCACCACGATACTCAGCAAAACACCTGCAAAACCCAGACAGAGGTGGTGACTGTGTTTGTGTTTCCACCACAGACATTCTCAAGATTAGGCACAGATTTAGCATCCTTTTAGGGCTAGATTTAATTTTTTTTTAGTTTAGAAATTGATTACGTATAGATTAGGAAGATTGAATTTCAAATGCAGAATGAAGGACAGATTGTTCAAATTATGATGCAGTGTTTGAATTAGAATATTGTGTTTTCGCATGAATTGATCTCTTTAAATAGGATTGAGTGTCATAAATGTTACATGTAGGGCTAAAAAAAAGAACTACAGCCCTTTATTAATGATATAATTCACTAATAATTAGAGTGTGGCAACTATACAAGGCACAAAGTTATGTAGCATCATATAAACATAAGATGAACTGAAATAACAAGTGCTTGAACAGATGTCTTGAAGGTATGTCTTTGTCAGTATATTATATTCAGTGCTTGTCAGCAGCTGCTCTCACATAGCCAGAGCTATCCTTACAGCGTTTTCTGTGCTGGAGAATGGTCTGACTGCACCCAGTATCATTCTGCTGCAAGAGGAAACATGCTCTGCTGTTTGTATTTCTTTAAACCAACCACAGTTCTCTTTGGTGGTGTTAAGTCCAGTATGTAGTAGTAGTGCCGCTGCAAACTAGTGACAGGTGAACTGATAACGTGGAAAATTTGCATGCAGTAACTCAAGCACTGTCATTAAAATGGATAATTCACTGCAACAACAACAAGGCCTGCTTCAGCCACTCAGCTTTTGTGGCTTTTGTCTTTTCGTAATTGGCTCAATGTTTACATATATTTATCAGGGTTTTCCCGCAACTGAACGAAAACAAAAAAAGTATAATGTGAGTTTTCTACTGCTCTAAAAAGAAAGGATACTGCTTTGGCCAGAATATAAATGAGGGTACTTAGATAATTATGTGTTCAGATATTCTTTTTGACAGGAGAGATTACAAGTCTAAATGGGTCAATATATAATTGCAGGACGTCTTGTATCATAGTTGACATTTTTGCTGTTTTCAGGCCTAAAATCAACATGGCCACCTATAACCAAACACCACATGGCATTTTTAGAAAAAGTTTATTCTAAATATTATTTATGCAATTGAGTAAAATTGAAATTGAAAGTTATTTATAAAGATATTGTAGTAAACCTGTTGACATGCGATAAAACCACACTTGACTCACACACTACTTTATATTAAATAACTCAGAAAGCCTTGGAGTCTGGCCAGTCTTTTCTTCAGGAGGAAATGACATCATGTGGAGCAGGTCATGTGATCTGGAATCAACACACTTCCTTGAGAGGTGTTTTTGTAATGGATAACTTAGTTGAAAGGGATTTCTCTAACACAGATACAATTTGTTATTTTCCATATACAATTTGATATATTGCCAAAAAAAGAAATATCTGTCATGATTATCTAAACTTATTAAAAAGAACACAATCAAAACAATTCTTGAATAAGCTCATTTTATTATTATTTAGCTAATTAGAAAGTGGTTCTCATTACATTCGGACGGTTATTTAGTTGACATTTTAGTGATATCCAGTCATTTTTTATTAATAAGTGATTGTTTCCATAATAAATAATCATGGAATTTGTAAAGACATGATCACAATGAACATAAAAAAAACTTTTTCTTTGTCTATTTGTAGTGAGCCTTCTAGAGGTTAAAGTGTTTGTTTGGTAGTTTGTGAAAACTTCTCTGGCACAATTTGTCCCCACACAGGAAAACTTTCATGACGAGTAAATTCATAGCTTCCTCCAACACCTTTACTGCAGAACTTGTCCATTAAAAAATCCAAATAAACCAAAACAAACAGTCAAGGTTTATGAGTGTCGCAAATGCTCTCAGAGGAGCAAAGAAGAATCAGTTTGGTAATTCAGTCAGCTATCTAGAGGCTACTGTCACTAAGTCATTGACCAGCGTCACCACAGCATTCTGTAAGACGAGGGAAATCCAAATTATAGATACAACCAGTAGTGGGGAAATGTGTGAATTTGTGTACTAAGATGGGAGAACGTGTTCTACCGTCATCCTCCTCTGTAGCTCCAGGTGTTGGTACAAACAGCGGCTCTGACGGGTAACAGTCTTCCTCCTGCCACACCCAAGTCTCTTTGGTCTGCACATTCAGCTTGACAATCTACAGAAACAACCAGCAGCTGTTAGCACTGCCACCTGTGGGTGCTGGGGAGTCAGTTGACTTCTCAGGCCCTGACAGTGTCTGTATCTCCTGCTGTAAAAAAATAAAAGCACTCCTACCTTATCAGGGATGAAGTGGTTGAGTCCCAAGCCGTAGGCAAAAGAGTACTCCTTCCCACGACGCTGGGAGTAGTTGATCTGCGGAAACTCAAAAGCTGAGAGGAAGACAGCCACATAAAAATATAATATGAGAAGGATCAGTACATTGTGTGCCCTTTAGATTAGATTAGATTTTTTCATTTGTCACATACACATACAGTATGGCAGTAAAATGCAGTATAAATACAAAATGTTAAAATAGGTAAGAATATATAAAAGAAAAATACAGATAACACAAAAAATAGAAATAGCATAAACCATAACATACAAGAAATACAAGCAGGTAAAATGGTAGTATTTATGGAATGTACACAGTGCAAAAGGTAGCAGATGTGCAAAAGTGAAGATGTGTGTTCACACAGAGAATGTGCAGTCTGTGTGATGTGTAATGTTGTGATATTTACAGTTGTGTGTTTATAGTCCTTGTTTGTGAGCTGCTGACTGGAGGTCAGAGTTGACAGTCCTGACAGCTTGAGGGAAAAAGCTCCTCCTGAGTCTCTCTGTTTCCGCTTTGATGAGGCGAAGGTGTCGGCCAGAGTGCAGCCGCTCCAACAGTTCATTGTGAGATAAATTATCCACTGGGCTACAGAAACACTGTTCCACTAGCCTCCCAATTTGTAATATACATGTTGGCTTATGCACAAAACATATAAAGTATAATATTGGACAGCTGCATAAAAGTGGAAAACACGCTATACAAAGAATACATTTTACTGATTATAGACTTGTTGTCATACAGATCTGAATGATAAAATTGCAAATTTCTCTGTGCGTGCCTGTAAATACTGCTGTATACAGTGGATTACCTTGTCTTGGTCCAGAAAACAGAACCTCAGGTTCAAGCCAGATGGTGCCATCGCTATGAAGAACGGCGGTTGCTGTAGTGTAGGACAGAGAGACCAGGTTCTTCCCCTGCTCCTCCTGGATGCATATAAAGATATATATATATATATATATATATATATATATATATATATATATAAATGCTAAATGCTGATCCACTCAGGTCTTTTACACAGGAGTGGAAGAAAAGTGTGATTTATGTAAAAGGTATCAGGATCAGCTGAGGCTGACAGAATAAGGTCAAGTCAATCCTGATTTACAATAACAACATGCTTTGGTTTTAAAACAAAGAACTGTTACATATTGCTGATTGAAACTCCATAAAAAAAAAACAATCCCAGCTTTAGCTTACAGGTGTAATTTTCCTGGGAGCCCGCAGTCACATACAGAAACCCTTTAAACGAAATTTACTGCCTACAGCAGCCAAGACATTTAAGAATTATGAATGATTTATGTGGTATTTTAAAAATCCTTTAAAGACCCCTTCTGCTGAAAATCAAGTGTTTTAACTTGTGAACATTTCCATTTAGTATTTTTTTTAGTTAACTAGAAGCAGTCAAAGCCATATCTGAGCATTTCCACCTTGAAACTGCAGTGTAGCAGTGAACAGTCTCAAAAACAAAGATTCTGATTTTTAGGTTTCATACGTAACAAGGAAAAGAAAGATTTTTTAAAAACTTCTTTTTTTAAATGATCAGAGCGACTTTCATTTTAAAACCTGCTCTTTCATTAAGGTAAGTGAATTCAGAGCTTTTTAAGACTTTAACGACCTGCAAACAGCCTGGTGTTGAATTGTAATACAATGTTCAGTTTGATGTCTTCCTATTTTCTTTAGTTTTATGTTACATGATGTTTTAAAAAAGGCATCATAGCTCCAAATAATAATTTATTAACTTATAATTCATCATAATTTAACATTTCAAACTGATTTCCTCATGCATTTTAACACATGTATGTAACCAATCACGATGAATGCTGTTTCTCCAACACTGGCTACACAAACAGTAAATACAGGAGTAATGACAGTAGTAATTTGCAGTGTGTTTGTGGGCTTACCCTATGAATATCCAGCGGCAGTACATATCGTCTGACCTCAGGCTGAGGAGCTCTTGTTGCTGCTTTCTTCACCTCCTCCCACTCCTCCTTGACGTTGGCCAGGTACAGGTAGTTATACACAAAGTCATGACTGCAGATGGAGAGAGAGAGAGATGTCCACATGACACGATTACACGTAAAACACATGAACACAGTCACACATGCAGCACAGCCACTCACCCTTTCCATGTGCAGAGGTCTACCACGATGAATCCCTGGTCTTCATAGGAGTTAATGTGATGAAAGAGATTGAAGGCTGACGCTCTGAACTTGTGGCTGCTCATATAAGCTGCTGGGTCCTTAGTGGCAAGATGGAACCATGTCTGCAACACACACACACATACTGAATATAAACAGGTGGAGGCAGCCACATGCAACCAGATAAACACACTCTGCCGACATGAGGGACAGGAAACATATCCCTGATTGGACAATATTAATAGGTGCAATTTAGGATGAACCGAACCTGATCCTCAGACTGAGATCAGCCGTTCACAGCACTTTTGACGCCATCAATACTGACGCAAATCCATTCCCAACACTATTTACTCTGCCAAGTGACGCTGCGGAGTTATGTGACAATCAGCGTACATTTGTCTGTCCTTCTGTTATTCTGTCTGTGCGCAACATTACTCAAAAACAGACAAATGGATTTGGATGAAATTTTTAGGGAAGGTCAGAAATGACACAAGGACCAAGTGATTAGATTTTGGCAGTGATGCAGGTTATAGTCTGGATCCATGGAATTGATAAAGATTTCTGCATCATTGCAAGACAGCATCGTGGCATCACTGTAACTATGACAACAAGTGAACACCACGTCAGCTGCCTGCTGACAATCACATGATTGCGATCCTACTACAAATCAACCGTGGCGGACTTCTCTGGACTTATCCATCAGAAATTATACACAGAATAATTGATCAAATTGTGAGGGTGATTTCCCCACAATTTAAGTCCCATCAATTCCCGCCGCCTGCTACATATTTAGGTCAAGTAATTCAGTATCCATACATAAGGTACATATGGATAACACACGCCTGTGCTCAGTGCAAGGTCAGTTTATGTGTGGGTATGTCTATATTAAATGGCCACATTCTATGTTGCCGTGATTTCTGATCATCAACAACTAATAAACAAATGCTGCATTTCTGACAATTCCATATGGGGAAATGAACAGTGTTGGTGGAGTACTGCGCTCTCTGAGTGCTTTTCTTGTTATTATTTGTTGTCATACAGAATTACCAGAAAGGACCACTATGACAGCTTTCTACAGAAATACAGATTTCCTGCCCTACTTTATCTCAGCTCAAGTTGATCCTCATTCGCTGACCTGATCTCAGACAGCCTCATACAAGTCTCTATCATGGTGCTCCTATACTAGCTCAACCCAACATGATGCTCTGCTTGCCAACATAAAGGTGCCTCCTCTGGTCATTCAGTAACCCAGTACTACAGCCAATCCACATTAACTTGAGTATGTATCATATAGGAGCACAGTATCTGATAAATATTAAATGACTCAGATCACAGCGGAAGCAAAAGGGACGTTTATTTAGTGTAATGATTAAATGCTAAACATTTTTAAATATTCTATTATTATATGTATTGATATGAAGAAATAGCAGGGGGCCAGTGCAGCCCCAGCCTACCCCCATGCTGTAGTTGGATTCAAAGCAGTCCATGTATGAGGCTCCTCTGATGCTCCAAGCCGAAAGGAACTTAAGCAGGTTGATCTTCACCGGCTGCTCCACAAATACAAAATAGTTGTCTGTCATACCGAAACTACCGACAGAGAGACAGACAAACAGAGAGATGGATGGAGAAAATATATGGTTTGTTTGTTTTCATGTTATGGATCTGAGACATAAAAAAAGTCTTTTTGATGCAGTGTAAGTATGTGCATGTGATAAGTGTGTACCTGTGTACGTAGGAGGGTTTTAACCTCTCACTGCTGGGTATCTGCACCACAACTTTGGATTTCTCTAATGGCTCTGATTCATCTGGAAACACACAGATGCACACATTACTACACAACATTATTTTTTGTAAGTACTTTTATGTGCTATCTTTCTTTTTGTCATCCTTTTGTTCCCTTTCTTTTATCATTGATTGGTTTTCGCCTCTGTTTTCTTTCTGGTTCTTATTTTTTTTTTCTTTCTTGTGTCTGTTTTCTTTCCCAGTCCATCTCATTCTCTCTGCCTTCTCATCTGGAAATTTAGTCTTTCTGTCCATCCATCTATCTATCTACAGATTTTTTAAATAAAATTGAAGGAATAAGGATTGTCTTTGTGTTGTACCCATTTATGTGACCTGATGATGTGGTCTTTGATTTATCAAATACTTTAAATCTACTGCCAGGTTGCCGATTTATTTAATGATGATTTCAACATTAACTTTACCTGTCACTGTTTCCTACATTATTTATAGTTTCTTTGTTGTGTCAATGCAATATGAGACATTACTTTGAATTTTTGCAGTAAATAAATCATGTGTTTTAACAAAGTTATTGCAAAAAAAAAAGAATCAATCATCACATTACAGCATCACTTTAATGTTTGCACATTTTAAATGGAATAAGACGTCTGATTAATCTTTCTTGTTTTTTTTTCCGACAAAATGATTTCAGTTAAAGATGACTGTCATTCTGTCACTGACAGAGGTAGCTGTGCACCAAACTCACCTCCCTGAGCAGGCGGGATCTTGACGATATTATAAGCCAGACTCATGTTCTTGCCAAAACAGTTGCCGATGTTATAGACTGTACCATCTGCTTCAGTGTGGGGGTGGGCAGTCACCCCGTTCACTGACAGGTACTTGCACAGATCCACCTGATGGAAACACATGCACACAAGACAAGGAGTGAATGCAAGAAATACCATGTAAATCATACATTTATAAATATAAATATACCAATAAATTGCTTTGTACAATTGCTCAAATGAACAGTTATGAAAAGCAGAAGTATTAATAAAAAGTTTCTTTACTCATGTTAACAGTAAAGGACAATTGTATCATCCAACTCTGAAGTTGCCAGTAAAATGTTGGTGAATTTGAGAATCCTGGAAATGTAAACAGGTCCCACCTTCTTTAATGTCTCCAGCGAATCAGGATCAACCTTGGTGATGTAATTGGTCTCAGTGACAGCATAGAAGTCTTCACCAATTGGATAGATGTTCACTAAGCAGTTATCAGTCACTTCAATGCCTTTAAAATAAGTAAAGAACCTGAACAGACACAAGCACAAAGAAAACTGAAAGTTTATATTCAGCCAACCACCTGTTTCTCTGAAGTAGCAGTGCCATGCAGGTAGGAACTAATTTCACAGACAACATCTAAATTTGTAACTTTGATAGACAGAGATTAGTTTTAAGTGGTTTAACCAAAAATCACAGAGGGACTCATCAATTCTCTGTTGACTGACTAATTAATAAATTGGTTAGTTTCACTTTGCCAGCAGACTCTCTGCTCTGGTTGCACTACAATACCACTCTGCTATAGGGAAAAAAGACACTTTGGTTAGTTTGTAGTTCTTCAAACCAATCAAAATTGTGGCGGCGCTGAGCAAAGAGTGCAGCTTTAGTGTTCCCTCTAAATGATGAGGGGTGGAAGTGTTGTAGTGGAACATTTTGCATGCAGTCATTAAAATGGATAATCCACTGCTGTCTAAGTTCAAGATCCACACCCTTGATAAATCTTGAAATTTTTAGTGTGGTTGGTTTCTTCTTGGAGGTTGTTGTTGTTTCCCCTTGTGAAGAAAATGGTAACATGCAGACAGCTAAAAGAAGGTGAAAGCTGACTGAAATGATCGATCAGCCACAACATTCTGACCACTGACAGGTGAAGTGAATAACCTCGATCATGTGGATGTTTGACATGTACCACCCACCTAAACATTGCAGGTCAAGCACATCCCAACCCCCATGGCAAAAGCAGTCCTTGATGCTAGTTGCCACCCTCAGCAGGACAATGCACCCTGACACACTGCAAAAACTGCTCAGGAGTGGCGCAGGAACAGAGCTAAGATGTTCACCTGGGTTCTGCACTCCCCAGATCCAAATCTTACTGAGCATCTGTGGGATGTTCCAGGATAAGCCTGATCTAGGTAGTTCCCACACTGAAACCCACAGGACCCACAGAATTCACTGCCACCATCCAGGTGCCACAAGACGTCCCCAGAGGTCCTGTGTCCATGCCCCACTGGGTCAGAGGAGTTTTAGCAGCATAAAAGAGACCAACACAATATTAGGCAGGTGGTCATAATGTTATACCTGGTCGGTCTACACCTGCATCTTACATCTAGTGAATCAGACTATAAATTGACTGTTTTAAATTCAATGAAAGTGATGATTTAAAGTGGTGTGGTTATAAATGTGAGGGATAAATGGCAGTAAGATGGACAAAAAAATTGACCTGAACTCCAGTGTTTCATTTAAAAAAAAAAAAAGATTTGTGTAGAATTTGTCTGACATAGTATTTAATAACTAAAGCTGACAAGCACCATAGATAAACCTATAAAAAAACTACTGCTTTGCTCTCCAAGAGTTGCACCTTTTCAACATCCAGTACACAACCAGACTACAGGAATGCTGGAGGTTTCTAGTGCTGCTGCTAATCTAAACCAACAGTCTCTTAGCCTCAGTTTCAGAGAGAAAGATTTGATGTTTTCATCTAACTCTTGGTCAGACCACAAATTAAGTGCATTTTTCAAAATGTCCCTGCAATATGTGAATAATCAAAGCTCAACTGAAAACTTCAATCACATCTGGGCACAGGAGGTTTGGGGTCACCTGGAGAAGATGTTTTTGCAGGGGTCTGGATAGGCTGCTGTGCCAAACTCAGTGATGACCACTCTGTTCTCTGTCATGGCACGAACATACGCATCTGTCCTGATAAACCTGAAAACACAAATCACACGCACCAAGTTCCAAAGAACCAGTAGGCAACCTTTATTCTCTCCTGAAAAGGAATTGAAATCTGGGAAACACAGCACTGAAAGAAAGACTTGTTGCTTCTCAGAGACATTCACTGAGGGATTTTTGTGGTTTGTAGCTGCTCCATGCCTGTGTTTTGTTTTTGTCTTTTCCTCTGCAACATTCCAGTGTGAATGAATTTACTGTCAGTGCTTTTCCTCAGCTGCACAAAAGTGCATTCCAAAATCAGATCTCATTTTTTTATTTAAAGAGGAGAGAGAACAGTGAAAATGTTCACGATTGGCATACATGGCAATGTTAATAAGCCCCTTAAAAGGTCAAAGACAACATGTAGAAACAGCTGTATCAAAACTGAAAAAAATCTAGTTATCTCAGAACA
This sequence comes from Amphiprion ocellaris, assembly GCF_022539595.1. Lineage (NCBI taxonomy): Eukaryota > Metazoa > Chordata > Actinopteri > Pomacentridae > Amphiprion > Amphiprion ocellaris. The sequence continues at coordinate 16,523,988 of NC_072767.1, read as the reverse complement.
ATGCCAGTCAAAAAACAAGCGTTTTATCATGAGTCCTATTAAAAATGTGCTGATAGTGTAAGGTAATGCCAAATATTGTTACCTCCTGTAGTAGGTCACCTGACCATTCTTCAGGTCAAACTTATGAATGAGAGCCTGTCCATCAAACAGGTGGTTGAAAGGTTCACCTCCCACCTCGAACTGGCCTGGACCCATCCTGAGAAGACTGCCCCCCAGCCATGACGGGATAACCCCTGCACACATAGAATGGAACATTCTGCTGTTTTTAAGCCTGTCCGACACTACAAATAGCAAACGATCCGTTTCAAATTTGACAATAGCAACACTTTTTTTGGTTATTTTCTGGCCTTTTGTTAGTAGAGAAGCAGACAGGACAGTAGGGAGAAGAATGGGGGGGAAGACCTGCAGCAAAGGTCCGTAAGCTCAAATCGAAACTAGACTATTGTGACTATCCTGGTCAATCTGTTTAACTACCTGAGCGCCCCACAATCAAGACTTTTACGAGAATTTTCATTAACAAGACTGATTCATTTCACTCGATACTCCGGCTTCCTCCCACAGTCCAAAAACATGCTGAGGTTAACTAGTGATTTTAAATTTTCCGTAGGTGTGAATATGAGTGTGATTGTTTGTCTATGTGTAGCCCTGCGATAGACTGGTGACCTGTCCAGGGTGTCCCTTGCCTTCACCCTAAGGCAGCCGGGATAGACTCCAGCCCCCACCTTGATGAGGATGAAGCTTTGTCTAGATAATGGATTGATGAAAGATTAATTCAAAGGTCATACTTGTGACATTTATGTGTCCATGTAAATAGGTGGGGACTTAAAGCTTGGTCCAGTCACAATAGCTCCCAAAGCTTCTGTTTTTTTTCTATTTGTTTTGTGTTTATGTACCAGTGGCATTTTGTTCACCATGTTATTGAAAAGAGAAAATAAAGCTCTGTGAGGTATGTAGACTGCTGATGGTCAGTTAACAACCTTCAACAGATATATTTTTACCAATGACTCCTGTCACACAGCTGTCTGGAAACCATTTTACCATGACAGATGAATGATGTCATGGACTCCTTTCCCTCAGAAGTCAGCAATGCAAAGACTTAAACTCAGGTTTTAAAGGTAATCAAACCCAAACTTTACATTAGTGTGAGTTCAGTTCTCTGCTTTTAGTGCATTGCCTCATTGCACCAATATACTTTCACTGCAAAATATAATTGTTTTATAACCTACTGTTCCCAGGTCTTAAACCTTCGCTATGCAACATGCAGAGTCTCTTGTTGTCACTAGAACATCAGCATTTTAGATGAAAAGCAGCAGGCACGTCAACCTCACCTTACCTCTCCCTTTCACTTTCATTTACAACCAGACAGATTGTATATGCATGAGCCAACAAGAAAAAAAATCCAGTTTCACCAGCATTGTAAAATGCGTTGAATGGCCATGATAGGTTGGTGTCAACTCAAGTAACTTTATCTTGACACTACCCGTCTTTCCTTCTCTCTCTGTCTTTGCTGTGTTGGACCGGAGTGGACTCGTGGAAACAGACACAGAAAGACTGGAGCATAATAGACTCCAGTCTTTCTGGAGTCATGGAGAAGGAAAAGCAGAAGAGAGCCCAGGATTGACTTGCTGGGAAGCATTAATATTTGTACAAAAGTTCATGACCATGATCCAGCAGTGGTCCCAAGTGGACACAAGTGGTGAATGCGCCAGCGTTGCCACCCACACAAACTTATATTTGAGGATAATAAAATGTTAAGGCAAAAGAATGTTCATTAGATTTTTTTTTTTTTTTTAAAATGTACTGTGCATCTGTCCCTGTTAGTCTGTGTTGACATTCTCTATCAATATGTTTCTACCGGTGATGGTTGCAGGTATGGGTTCATTCAGCTCCTCCACTGTCTCAAAGATCTTCTTGTAGCCTGCAGCAGGATGCTCCACACTGGAGAAGGAAATAAAAAACAGAATTCCATCACATAACTGAGTCAGAAAACTGTTTTTAAAAACTGATTTTAGCTTGTATGAAAAAAATCCACAGTAGGGTTTGCTGCTGAATCACGATGAACGTCCAGGGCCTGCTGCACAAGAGGGTCCTACACGATGCTGGAAGCAAAAGTTCACATTCTTTTGCCACTCACAAATATGCAGCATTGGATCTTTTGCATAAATCAATCAATCACTCACTAAGTTTACTATATGTTTTTGGTCTAATTCTTGCAGAAATGGAGAAAATCCTAACAGGTTCACAATCTATGTGTGCAGATGTTGCTGCAAATGTTTACTTGTCTGCCTCTTTTCTGGGAAAAGTACAGCTGAAATTCTTCCTCAGCTCTGTTTAACCACAGCTTTTTTTTTTTTTATATGCACAGACGTGTTTTCTAAGTTTTGTTGACCATCTCACTGCTGTAGAAATAATTTACTTTTTCATTATTTCCAACCCTCTCAGTTGGCTCAATATTGTCTCTTCCAGCAGATCGAGACATCTCTGAAAGCTGCTTTCTTGTATTGCAATCCCAAGAAGCAATAAATCGGAACCTTGAGAAGTTGTTCTAATGTTTTGATCGGTCTTCTTTTGATTCTCAAACATGGACTTGAGAAAATAACGGGAAAGTGTTACTCACCGGCTGACCATGCTGCTGTATGCTCTTCACTCTGTGATTCCCATGCACAGAGTTGCTTGCAAAAGAGACTCTGGCTTGAGTTTTAACCACACACAGATTTCCTGTGGTGAGCGATGGAAACTGGGCCCCCTCCTCCCTTCATTTTCCCCTCCCCCTTTCCATCCTTCCTCACTCCCTCTCTCTCCTCTTCTTGCCCTCTCCTCCCTTGTTTTCCTTTCATGCCTTTCACTCCTCCTTCCCCAAAACTCCTCTACCTCCCCCAAGTCTTTCAGAGCTCAACAAACCAGTTTTGTCTCTGCTGCTTTCAGCCGCCTGGCCCTCGACTCCATGCAGAATGTTTTTGAGGCCATCTAAACAAGATCTTTGTCATCCTGGGAACGCTCACACACCTACCAGTGACGGGGGTCAAACTAATAAAGTCAGCTTTTAAAAGCAGCATGTTGGTGTTGTTTAAAGGTGGGTATGCATGCACACAGAATCCTATCTAATTAGTTCCAGACATCTTTGACAAACACCCAATAATCTGCTTCACTTTGCTAGTCTGGAGGGAGGAGAGTAACAGAAAGAGCAGAGTCAGTGAATAACTGCCTATTTATTTATACTGTCATCTTGATAAATGAAACCGGGATGCTGAGTAGAAGAATAGTTGCATTACAAAAGGTTAGACAAAGCAGTAATCTATCATCTAGTGTGTGTGTGTCACTGATGCTGGTGCCTGAAAATTAATCAGCAAAACAACAAGTCTAAGCTGTGCCTGATTGTCTGTAACCCCAAAACACAACCTGCTTGAGGACGAAGGTGATGCTAATGATTTTGCCACTTCAAGAACCAGAATGATGGCCTTAGGAAGGAACTTCAATAAATTTGGCAACACAGCGTTCTTTCTTGGACGGAAACTGTTCTTTTTTGCGTTATTGACAGTGCCTGCCTGGTAGTCAACCACTGAAATATCTTAACTATATGATGGACTGAGCCTTTCTTCAGAGTTCATTGGCCTCAGAGAATGGATTCTGGTGACATTGGTGATAATCTTTTCATGTAGCGCCACCATGAGGCTGGCATTTGTAAAAAAAAATTACAAACTATTGAGTCCTGGCTGAACTGTTTGGAATACAACAGTCCAGTGACCCTAGCTGCATTCACGTGCTTATAAAATGAGCTGTGCACACCACAACTTTCCGTTTGGGACCTATGGGTTGTGTATATCTGCATATCTACATCGTGGTTCCACATGGAAAAGAACTGGCAGAGGAACTGAAAACTGATGGCAAGACTTTCTAAAGATGGAAAAGGATACGAGTTGTTTGGTGACCAACTAAAAATCAGTTAAGACACAGTCAAGGTGCTACTTGGACAATGTAATGCTGAAAGAGACCTGCAAGTGCTTCAGACTCAACTCAGCGTGATGGACTTTACTTGATACTGCCTTCTATGGACAGCGTCTAAGGAAGAAGCTCTTGTGTGCTTTTTGGAACAAAAAAATGTGATTAAATTTGGCCAAAAAACATGAAAAGAAGCCTGATGAATATTCGAAGCACATACTTTCCTCTGATGAGATCAAGATGCATTTGTTGGCTCAGATGGAGTCCAGCATATTTGGTGTGAACCTGGCCAGGACTCCCACAGTGAATGCATAGTCCTGACAGTGAAGCACAAAAGGATGATACGGGGTTACAGAGTGGAAAAGGTCTTTGGAGAATCACATTTATAGACGACACCAAGTATGTCTGCGGATTTACCACATACTGGCCGACCCGATGACTCCCAGTCTGCAGAAGCGGAACATTCCTGGACAACAACAATCCCAAGCACACTGCCAAAACCACACAAGAAGAAAACAGGGGAAACTACAACCTGGGCAAGTATGTGGTCCAACTTTAAATAGAACAGCTTAAGGGTATTTTAAAGAGAAAGGTGGAGAAAGACAACCCCTTCAGCACCAAAAAAACACAGAAATTTGTGCCACACTGGTGTTCTCAGCATGGAGGATGTATTGAGAAAGAGGTCAAAAATAAAGATGGATATTGAAAAACATATATACAAGACTGCCTTTTGCTGTTCCGAGTTCCTACTGTGGGGCCTGTTTTTCAAACTAAACGGTTAGCTTTTAAAATTCCTGCAGAGCAAATACGTTCTGTTCAGATTAAATATAATGCCATTATTGCAAATACCACTTTGAAACATTTAATATGTAAGACGCACTAAATAAGGCTGCAATCACTTATAGACTGTACATAATAATATACTGAATGTGTACACTATTGTTGGCACACATAAAATAAACACAAGCACTAGAGAGTCATACAGATAAAAACTGAACGGGTTTATTTCCCAAGACTTTGCATAGTAAACAATGTAGATGAGTTGTAGGTATACACAATTCTCTGTCAGTCTTTGTCAAAAGCGTTGCAGATGAATGCATATATGGTTAAACAATATACGTACCACTGGCTCTGAGGTTTAAACAAACACACATCAGGGTTGGACTAATACTTCATATAGCCTTAGATAAATAAAACGGAAAAGTGACACATTGGGAGTCAGGTTTGTTACATTTCTTCAGACACCTAACATGATATAGGTTCTGTAATTCACTTCAGCTTACCAAATACCTGCTACCATCCAGCACCGAAATTAATGTATGCCACGAGACATTCAGGTCCATTACATAGACAGTTACAAAGCACTGCATATTCATTTCAGAGAGTAATGCCACAGAGTCATTAGCTGGCATCCTGAGAAAGCATTTAATTATAAGCTGTTGTGACAAAACATGTCAGGTGGCTGGTGAAAAGCTTACGGGGGTAATATGCATTAAATAAGTATAAATTAACATTGTTATGAATAATGTAAGCTTGTTGGTTATCCACAATGCCCAAACCCAGTGCAAAACATTTCTCTAATCAATATACAAAGCAGGGATGAAACACACACAAAAAACAAGAAACTGGAAAAGACTAGCTCAATTTGAAATAACCGAGTTGTATATGAAAAAGCCGAGACTGTTAAAATCAGACATTTCCTATGAAACAAACGGTAACATGCCACGCAAATGAGCGCAACAGAAGGAAAAAGTCAACAAGAAACATTTAGAGAGAAAGAAAAAAGCTGAAGACCATACCTAAAAAATTCTAAAGAGCATGTGAAATAAAAATTAAGCATCTAGAATATAAAATGTCCTAAAAATAAACAGTTAACAGGACAAGAAATACTTAAAACAACTAACACTCTCCCAATGTCATCATTCATATAACTTAATATATCATCTAATTGTTCCCATATTTACCAGTGATGTCAAAATTGCATATTTTACTCCCAAATGCTCTCTGAAGCTCGGTTACACACTTATGTATGCAGATCAGTATCAGCTACCAGAAGAGGAACAGGTGAGGATAAAAGAAGAAACTGATGAACACCTAAATACTCTGCTTTATAAAAACACACACACGTTTAAACACAACAAATGGTGTGAATGGCTCTACGGATCTACGGTCTGTCAACCTGCCTTCATCTTACTTAGCTGTCAACACACATCCCAATTACGTATATACACAACATGAATACACACGTTAACTGTTGTAGAAGTCTCACAGCCTGCATGAACTCTAACAGTAGCACACAAATGAGACAACAGGTTTCCAATGTAACACAACGTTTATGGCTGCAAAGGGAAAAGAACTTTTCAAATCTCCTCTCGGAGTGCAATATCAGTGCAGTAATAGTGCAGCAATCAGAACAGTAGCAACAACTCTCTGGCCTCTGCACGGGTTTAGGTCCTGATGCTGAAAGCTTTGGTCTTCTTGATGTTGAGGAGAGGAGGTTTAATCTTTGGTTTGTCGTCAGTCTTGGTCTCTTTGTCTGAAGAGGGGAATCGACATCTGTAGATATCTGGGTACTGCTTCTGAAACTGTAGCAAAGACAATATGAAGACACAGAATTACACTTTCCTGTGTCTGCAGACCCACGACAGTCGTTTGTGGCACAGTGTAACTACATCTAGGCTAAAATACATTATTGCTTAATTTGTAAACTACTGAAAATACTGTTGCAAAAACAGTGCTGTCACAAAGGTCAATATCAGGTCACTAAAAGATATATACACATCTAGAAAAGAAGGAAATTGACTGTCCAGTTTAATGTGCCAGTGAAATAGAGCTTCACTAAGTTGCCAAACAAGCAGAAGTTGGTGGATATATTAGTACAAGCATATGCTGTATGTTGGCTGCTAACTAAAAAGAAATGTAAGCTATGACAAGTTTAATATGCTGCTGTAAAAGTCCAGCTAAGTATAGATTGGACATTGGTCACAATTATTTTTTCTACATGGTCATGTTGAATAAACAAATGGGCAATTCATCAGCTTCTGGTTTAGAAAACTCATATTCATATATTATTCTGCTTTAAAATTCTGGCTTGCTTTGGTTCTACAAAATGCTGCTATTAAGTCCATGCTTGTTAACAGTAGCAGCTCCAGCTCTATGCTTGTTAAAATCAATTATGTGAGAATACTAGTCACTGTTGTGGAAGTGTTTTGTTACCTGCTTCAGTTTCTTGCGTCTGTCCTTCTCACTTATATTTTGGTCTGTCAACAGGATCTCCAGCAGTTCCTCCATGGCTTTCTGAGAAGATGCCAGCTTTTGCTCTTCAAACTCAGCACTGCTTATTTGATGGCAGAATGCATAAATTGGCACGGGAGCGCAAACCGGATCGCCACCGTCGGTATTAGAAACAGAGTCGATAGGAATCTGGGGTCAGGACAGTAAAAATCATCAGTATGTCTGTACTGTTTCATAGAAAAGAGGCAAAGCAAGAAGTCTAATACGGCAACAATATACATCTCTATTCCTGTATTCCAGCCTAGTGTGAAAATCAATACTGTACCGTAATGTCCGGACTATTGAACGCACCTGAACATAAGCCGTACCCACTAAATTGAAAAAGACAAAAAAAGTTTTGTACATATAAAATCCGCACCTGTCTATAAGCCGTATGTGTCAGCGTTGTAATATGAGATATTTACACAGAGATTTTTTAAAAACTTTTAATTAAATAAATGTTTTTTTCCAAACAGTGCCTGTAACACGGCAGTAACACGCATTGAGGCTGTTCACGCTGCCGACTCAAACGTCTCACCATCAGTTCATTGATGCCAAGCTTACGTGCAGCAGCTCTATTTCCTTCTTCGACAGGTAGATCGATTGTCTTTAACTTAAAAGCTGCTTCATATGCATTTCTTTGTGTGTTTACCATGATGAGGGTGTGTGCATGATGCGCAAAATGACTGATCTGAAGAATTTAGTGTGAATGTGTTTGATTTAATTGGAACAGTTTCATTGGTTCACTGTGACCTGTCTGGCAATTTCATTTGTCTGATGTGATGAAGCTCAACATATTGACAGCATGAAGCTCGCCCGTGAAAATCTATACATTAGCGCATCGTTGTATAAGCCGCAGGGTTCAAAGCGTGTGAAAAAAGTAGTGGCTTATAGTCCGGAAATTACAGTAACTAACTTTTCCAGATCTTTGTAACTAAGACTTCAAACAGTCTAAACTTCCCTAAATGTCAGTACAAAGCCAAAAAGAGAACTGTTGCATGTTACAGCTCACAAACCTCCTCTCAGCACATTAACAGAGTCTGGCTCAGCTGTTTTAGACTAACATATCTATTGGCTGATGCCACAAAAAAGCGAAGAGTGCTGTTGTTTTTCCTAACAGTTATTATTTTTTGCAGTGACTGGTCATTACAGTTGATGTTATTCTGTTAATATATGGCCTCTAAACTCTATATTTAGCTGGATTTCACGTTTTCATTTGCATTTGTTTGAAATATATTGTATTACATAGTCTACGACTTGTGTACGTGGTTTGCACGTGTCCATATGCAACAGTGTTAAGGTGTACCTGTACTGTGCGCAGGTATTGTATGTGGTCACTGATAGCACTGAGCAGGTACTCTGGGACTGACAGGATGTTTTGTTGATGGTCCATTAGAAATGACACCAGTCTGGTAGCCAACAGCTCATCCAAATCACACTCCTCAGCACTGCCCAGGACACAGCCTGAAAACGTGTGAACCATCTGAAGAACACAAAAAGGTAAACGGAGCAAATAAACATAGTCAAACTGCCACTCAGACACACATCATGTTAGATATAAAGAAAAAGCATGATGTGGATGTGGGAATGGCAACCATAAAATCAACTAAGCAAAATTACACGTCACTGCTCCTCAGTATTTTTGCGAGTATTGTACTGAACGCATGTGTGTGTTGTTTGTTAGCAGGGGAACACTGTCACAACGGTTTCTCCTCACCAGAGTTCGGGTGCCGATGGCAGGGTGCAGACGAGGCATGTCCACGTTCTGGCTAATGCGTGACATCATCCTCATGAGGAGTTGCAACTTCCTGCGCAAAGCAGGGGGGAGGAGGAGGGTGCAAAGCTGCAGAGCCTCGATGGCTACACGTTCACACTGAGGCTGGAGAACGCCTACATGCATACACACAATCAAAATGTAATGACAGCAGATAGACATTTCTGTTTGCAGTGAGTATAGAAAAAAAACGGGTAGAATCACTCTTCATGACCACATTCATCCATCACTGCTACATCATTTACAAGTTTAGACAAATGAATAGATGAATGGATGAATGAATGACAAGATTAATTAACTACAGCTATGGTGAAAGATGCGTTGGGTAAGAGTTATGAACATAACATGTTACGACTGGTATTGTAATAAAGCAGTCCTACATAGAACTTAGAAAAAAAACTCATAAAATTTGTGTTGTGGCAAATACAGAAAATATTAATACGCCAGCAGCTGTAGGCAATCTGATGAGCTCACATCATGGTCAATCTGAATTTGGCAAATGATGAAATTTTCAGATGAATTGTGAAGATCATGTTATTAAATGTACTATATAAAAATTTTACTGAGAAAGTTCAGTGACAGGTAACCAGCTAGCACCTGCCATGTCTTGTGTTTCCCACCTTGAGAACGGCCAGTCCTTGACGATATTCAGCTGCCTCTCCAGGTGGTCTTTTGTTCTGTAGACAGACTCCAACTCACCGCCTAGGACTGTAGCTGTCAATGATAGTGCTTGTTCTTTTTTCTCTCTAAAGTCTGTTTATGATGAAATAGCCAACTAAGTTACCTAGCTGTAGTCTAAGACTTTGGAGTTATCTGCTGGACTCACTGGAGAGGCAGCTGAAAAGGAGGACTGCCATAACAGCGAACAGGCCTGCAGGTAGGGGAACACGTAACAGGATGGATCTAGCTGGTTAGCTAGGGTGTGGACTGTGGCAGGGCTGTGATATACAGTATATGGCTGAGGATCAGGGCTCCCTAATGCGTTTCCAGTTTTATAAAAAAAAGCACAGTGCCAAACAATGAAGTGTCGGCGCCTTTTAAATCAACACATTGTTTCCATTTTCTCTTTCTTCAAACCAGCTATGTCATTATTTCTGTATATTTAAATGTTAAATCAGATACATTGAGCTCCCACAGCTTCAAACAGCTCCATGCTGCACACAGAAGTCTGTCTAATTTCAATTTCATTTTATTTCACTGTACTGTAGAATGTGCATGATAGAGTTGTGGATAAATCCGACACATTTCATCTCATTAAAGCAGAGCCTGAAGTTAGAAGGCCCGGTTTATGAAATCTCTCACCTAAATTAAAAAAAAAAAGTGGCAGATATGAAATATAGCAACACAAGCCAAAAGTAGGTATACTGTGCTTCATCAGTCGTTTCCACTTTGTTTGCCTATGGAACAGTATTTTGTTTTAGGATTTTTTGTTTAATATAACAGGCTAAGAGCACAGAACACAGAAAGCGGTCATCTTCTACAGCTCTTCAACTCCCGACTTCCTATCCTTGAGTTGAACAGAGCTGTATTTGTAAGATAGAAGTTAAAACAAACTCAATGCTGCCAGAGGTTAGATGTTAGATGAGGTTAATTTGGTTAGACATGAACAGAAAAGCAGACACACAGACAGGTAGAGGAAGGAGGTCTTACTGTGCTCAGGTTTAGGTTTGAGGAGCTGGGAGCTGCTGGTGGGCACACAGACAGGCGGTTTGAACAGTGAAATGGGTCGAGATGGCTTGGACACATCCAGAGAGCTGAGGCAGCGGCGTACAACAGCAGGTGCAGGGAGTGTCCAGAGATTAGAGGTACTGGAAGCAGGTCTGGGCCCACTGGGTCCTGTAGCAGCTTGTGCTTTGGTTACAGCAGATACAAAAGAGGAGGACAAAGGATCACAGGAGGAAGAAGAGGGGTGGTGTGAAGGCAGTGAAGGAGGGCGTGAAGCTGAGGAGTGATTCTGGCTTGCAGGAGTGCTCACATCGAGGCAGCTGGTTGCTCGGCCCTGCCACTGGACCTCTTTGACATCTTCCTCTCTGGTCTCTATGACAATGTCCAGACAGCTGCCTACGCTGTGTGGTCGCAAGTGATGCAACCTCTGTGCAGCTGAGAGTCCACCTATTGAAGCCACAGACAGTCTATTTCTGACTGCAGCTCCTGGAGCATTTTGACAAGTAACAGAAGGTGTTTTGGATGTAAAGTCTGAATGACTATACGTTGCTATTATGGCAGGGCTGTCGTCCTGGCTCCTGTTACTATAGGCACAGGACGTCAGGCTGTCACTGGATGAAAACAGCTGTTGCCGGGTGAGAGGTGCGGAGTCATCGAGGACGTTTTCCAACGAGCAGCTCCTGGTTTGAGGCCTCACAGAAACAGCTGTACTGAGGCTCATACAGCTGCCTCCAATCTGACCATCACCTGCACTGCCTCCTTTCAGTGCTGCCAGTCGTGACTGAAGTTTCCCACCAAGCACGTCTGTCATGGGTGATTCTGCCTCATCACATGTCCCCTGCCTGAGCAGCGACAGCAGGAGACACTCTGTGGAGCGAAATGATGACTTGGCTGGAGGAGGAACTGAGGGAAGATCTGACTTCTTTCGCTTCCCACGTTGATGCGTAGTGGGAGCTGCGACGTACCCACAAAACACTGAGAGCGGATAAAGACATGGAGAAGCAGGGGGAGCCAAGCAGGGCAGGCAGAGTGTCAGTGCAAACAGACAGTGAAGGGGAGGGAGAAGGTTTAGTTAGTTCAAACCTTTACTTTACATACAGAAACAACAGCAAACACCAATAGACACAAATAGTACAGATGCTCGTATCTCTGTTAGGACTCAAACACCCAAAACCTCTGTTAGGGGTCAAAATGCTGTGTTAGAAGTCAAGCAATCAATTCATAGTGGAGACAGCAGGTCAACATGACTGTGCATCAAGATCCTGCCAGTTTGATCAGTATTTTCATGTAGCACAACACCAACAAGTGGCTTCTAAAAAAAAAATCAAAGGATTAACACAAAACGGTGAACTTACCCAGGACATTGATAAACAGTTCATACAGTTCGTATGTGAGTAAGGGCTGTGGAAGGCTGTAGAAGTAATCAGACACCGTTTTGAAGACATCTCTTTCAAAACCGGGATAGGATGGTTGTGCGCTGTCATACTTTGGCCCTGGAAACAAAAAGCAGGTTGCTGCACGCAAGACTGAACAATGCCTGATACCTGAAAGCGAAAAATGTGCTTTCAAATGACATGCATAACACCAACACTTACAAGATAAAACAAAAAACAAATAAAAAACAAACTTTGCAAATAATTCAAAATGTACACTAGCGTTCAATAGTTTTGGGTCACTTAGAAATGTCTTTATATTTGATCGAAAAGCGTTTGTTTTTTGTCAATGAAGTTAACATCAAATTAATCAGAAATACAGTCTAGACATTGTTGATGTGGTAAATGACTATTCTAGCTGGAAATGGATGATTTTTAATGGAATATCTACATAGGACTACAGAGGAACATTTCCAGCAACCATCACTCCTGTGTTCTAATGCTACATTGTGTTAGCTAATCATGTTGAAAGGCTAATTGATGATGAGAAAACCCTTGTGCAATTATGTTAGCAAATGAATAAAAGTGTGAGTTTTCATGGAAAACATGAAATTGTCTAGGTGACAACAAACTTTTGAACGGTAGTGTATACAACAAATATTTTCTTCCCCTTTCTAGGCAGGACCAAGTCGTCTACGTAGCTTGTTGCTACTTACAGTTGGCCAGGCTCTTCATGGCAGACAAAACCCAGTGTGGAAGGTCATCTATAAAGGTGTGTTGATAGGTTAGACTGGTTGCAATATTGGGAATCCCGCTGTTTATAGGTTGTCTTACACCAAAAAAAGTCAGTTCTAAATTAGTATAGCTCTAAAAGTTTATTTCATGAGGCCAGTGCTCATATTTTTGTGGATTGTAATTGGTTTTATGTGAACAGTAGACACGCATCTTATCAAAAATGAGATTATACATTACTCTATATAGATATACTGTTCTGTAGTGTATGATGATTATATGCTGGCTTTTGGACACTTCTGTTGCTAAACAAACTTACTGTTCTTGTCATCCAGTGTGACCACTCCATGCTTGTTGACTTTTGTCATATTATGAATGATGTTTTGTGGGTTGACACAACGCGGGTCTAAAACCTCATAGAAAGATGCAACACCAAGAATCCTCTGAAGGCTGAAACACACAAAAAAAACTTTTGTTACACTAGAAAATTCTCCTCACCATCTACTATCTGGATTTAAATTTCTCTTTAGGTCTCATATTCTTCTTTGTTTGCACTGTGAAGAACCAAGGCTCCAGACTGCAAACAAACTGGCTGCATCTGGACCATTTCTTAAGTGTGCTTTAAATTTCAATTACAAACACCAATGCAGTGCTACGGTTGCAATGTTACAAAAAGAAATATTAACAATAATCATGATTCTGGCTTCCCCACAACTAAATAAACATGACTGATACAATAATGTTGATATTTAAAATGCTGCGCTCACTGAAAACTCTGTTCACAGAAATCTCTGATAAACTGTACAGTAAAACAACTTATATCAGTGTTTTCAAAGTAAATTTTGGTCACATGCCCAGCTAGCATCTACCAGAGCCTATGCGTGGAGGTTTTTAGGTAACATAGGAGTTTAAAGGATGTATAAGAGAAAACGTCACAGGTTAAGACTGATGACGAAGCTAATATATTTTCATATTAAATTATTTTGCAAATATCAAGCCTTGAGTCGCTGTCTTTACACCGATACAGAACCAGGTTATGCAACCAAATCATGTGCTGCCAATTAGAAAGGTATTCTGGAGCCCTGCGAACTAATAATGAGCAATGCAGTCAATGTGCATGACACAAAAGTGTGAGAGATTTTTGGTTCATGTTGTGTGTTTTACTGCGTCAGCGTGATGTCTCTCCAGATGTCCTGTTCATCATCCACCGTCAGCTCACGTCTCTGCGTCTCCTGCTCTTCTAGCGGCTGCTTCTCTCCGTCTTGCTGTGCCTGAAGAGCAGGATCCACATTTTCCTGGAAAGGAAATAAAGCAATGAACCACAATCACAAAACTGATATTTTTTTTTACATTTAGACAAAACTGTGATTATGAGCTGGCAATTTGCCTTGAAAGAAGATGACATTCGTGCATCAATATATTTGTGTTACACACATAAGTTTGACAGCCACACTGTAAATACATTAATGCAGTAACCTGTATTGAGCCTAACTCACCAGGGATTCCTTCTCATGCTTCTTGAAGCTTCTAAACTTAAAGAAACCTTCTTTGTCCCTGAACGAAGATCTTTTCTTAATGGAGCTGGAGGCCGGAGCTGGACAGGGAATAGGCTTCAGAGGAGAAGTGGAGGGGAACCTGGTGGAAAAAATGACATCATCTCATTCAGTTTTTCTGGACCACAAATAAGGTAATCTCTCACATGTATTTCATTGTGTTTAATTAAAAAAACTAAAAAGCGAATTTCTGCAAACTGTCCACCTGTACAGTGTGTTGCTGTCCTCCAGATCCTCTGTTCCCCAGCGACCCTTCACATCTTCAATCACATGGTTCTTCAGAAATTTCTTCAGGAGTTGAACTGTTTGTTGCCTGGTGACATCAGGGCCAAAGTTGCTGTTGCTACAGAGAAGCTGGTGCAGCCAATCCACCGCAGCTGAGGCGGTGAAGCAGGAAGAGTAGTGCCTGAAGTTCTGGCGGTGTTTCCTGAGGGGCATACCTGCCCGAAACAAACGAGTCACCTCATTCCACTGAAAGGAGACAGAGACAGTTTTCACTTTGGTTAGAGGATAACAAACATTTTTTATATGGAAACAAGATAATGCTAGTGCACCACAACAATAATTATGAAAACATAGTAGTCAGGGCTTCAAATACAACAGTGGTAATTTAGGGTCCAAACACTAGTAACACTGGAGCATTAACAACAATTTTATTGGGAGATCAGCAAATTTGCTTCTTCGAGTTGTTCGGGGAAAACAATGGTTTCACTGGAGGACTTTATTACCTTTCTGGGATTTTGGTTGTTGCATATTTCTGTTCTTCATGAACTTTAGAAGAAGTTTTTTGAAGATTTGAAAAAAAAAAAAATCCTACTCCAATGCTGAAAGGTCTGACAAAAACTTGATCAACACCAATTGGGCAATTTATTTTTTTTAGGTCAATCATTGAGGCAAACAGACTACTATTAGCAGATTCCAACTTTTAAAATGTTAGTTGCTTTGCTGTTTTATATCATTGTCAAAGTTTCAGTCCTGCGATCTAATAAACCTCTAATCTTCTAGTCTTTGTGTAATAAAGTCCCACATTTAGAAGTGTTTTATCATAAAAATGATTCATGCATATACAGCATAGATGTAAGTGTACACTATCGCTTCCTTTAGAATGTGCAGATGTATGAAGTCTGCTCAAATGCTGTAAAACTATCCTATGCTACACGACAAGTTCTAAATTTAAGCTATACATGTTGACACTGTTAACCAATTCTGAAGAAGATGATACAGAAAGTCCCAGCCAAGTTAAAGGGACTGATTCCTTAGGTGCATTATATGAAGCGTGTAAGTCTAAATCCAGGTTTTAAAAATAAAGTTGCTCAGCCATGATATTGACTGGCGGTGTCCTCCAGCATATAAAAAAACACCATACGAATGGACATCTTTGGATATCTTTGAACCTTCAGTTGGAACAGTAAAAGAATTTGCAAACAATAAATTATTTTCTCTTAAAATAGGAATTTGTAAAGTGGGTTCCCAAATATTCAAGTGTGATGAAATGCTATGCAGACAATAAACAATTAACATAACATGATTTCGAGTTGTAGTCAAAGAATTACAACATGCCTGGCTCTTATCTGTCGCCCTATCACACCGATAATTTGTTCTTATTAGTGGTTAATCAGATTTTTTGTTCAAGGAGACTGAAATAATCCCTTACAAAATGTGAGAGGATTTGAGCTCTGAACTTTAAAAAGTGCTCATATATTTAATTAACACAACAACTGAATAGTCAAGGGATGGAAAAAGATGAGCACCACCAACATTATGATAATGACATTATGCAGTGAGACCTCTGATGGTTTTCAGTGTTTAAATTTCTGCCTCTCTTTTGTTGTTGGTTTTGGGACTGTTTACTGAACAAATATGACACCTTGGGCTCTGATATTTCATGATGGCCATTTTTTTAAAACTCACAGTTATCTATAGCATTTCCTAAACAAATTAGTTCATTAACCAACAAAATAATCTCTAAGCACAGTCGTGAACACAGCTGCAGGCGGAGTTTCTAAAATATTTCAGGTCGTCCGTAAAAGCTGCATAACTTAGTCTAGTGAACAACTTAACGTACGGTAGTCGTAAAAGACCAAGTAAACCACGGTTTTGTGTCATTGAAACAAACAAACACACTTAACATTGCTTTTAGACAACCTTTAAATAAATTGCAACGGTTATTTAAAGCGGCTGTCAGCTGAGCTAAACGTCTCCGTTGACGTTAATGGATTAGCTAACTAGCTGTTAGCCACCTAATACGCGTTAACTTACCAGTTTTGTGGCTCGGTACGGTCCAGGAGTGATAACGTGAGAACTCATGTTTACTACAAAGACGAGGCGCTAAAGTTTTCACTTTATCCGATATGGCGAGAGATAATATCCATTCCTCGCGTAGACATATGCGGATGTTTTGCAGCTTGTGAACGGCAGCTGTGGGACTATGTTGCCTGGCTGCTCTCCGTCTGTTCAAAATTACGAGCCGTCTTCTTCTGGCACCGGATTGGACGGCGACCGGAACACGTGACCAGACTCGACCTGAGGAGGGTGGAGGATCAAAACAGAATGAATGGATGCAGCTTATGGTCCCAAACTCATGTCAGTCCGTGTTAAATTCAGTCAGGTTTCAGGAAAGCTTTTGTGAGGAGTTTGCTCAGTTGTAATTTGGGATCCAAAGTTGTTTAAATTAATCCAACTGGACTTTAAGAAGATAATTTGGGATCCAGACTAAGTTCTGTAAAATATGTTTTATCTGATCTTTGAGAACTGCATGTTTTTGAGAATTTTTTGTCATTTAGCTCAGAAAGGTTTAAACTGGTAAAGCGTCATTAAAGTTCGATATCTTTAAAAATATAACTCTTATAGACCTGGTAAGGTGATGATATAGACTAAATGGTGTGTGTGTGTGTGTGTGTGTGTGTGTGTGTGTGTGTGTGTGTGTGTGTGTGTGTGTGTGTGTGTGTGTGTGTGTGTGTGTGTGCGTGCGCGCGCGCGCGTGCGTGTTTGTGTTTGACAAATTTTACAAGTCTTGCAGCCCAATGTGGGTTGAATCTGCTGGGAACAGTTTTGTCTGTGTCTCATCTCATAGTTCTTGTTTTTTTTAAGGTAAAAATAGAGCAAAGATCTGAAATTCTCAAAATTCAGCCGAAATATTTTACAGACCTTGGAGAACTGCAAATGATGAAAGCCAAAATGTCAAAGAGAAGTCCAAAGCTCCTTTGTTACATTAGTTCTGAGGAGCAGAAATATGTGGAACTCTGCTCTAACTGACAATGAAACCTATTTCTTTTGCAATGATCTTATGTTCTAACATTCTTAAATATAACTAAAAAAAAGAAAAGAGCAAAAAAAAAATAATCACTTGTCAGTTGTTGTTTTAGGAGGCCTGCAAATTAGAGTTTTTTGCATTTTTTTATTTAAATTTTTACATTTCAGTAAGTTTTAAGAAAAAATATTACAAAGTTGGGTCTACATATAAGATTTGCACATTCCTGTATAATCTGCAGGGCTGTGTCACTTAAATAACACTATAAACATTTTTATGCTTTTGTATATACCATGCTACACTAGCTTTTCTATTTGAATTGTAACATTTGTTTATTTGTCTTGGACACCCTGGACAGGTCACCAATCTACTGCAGGGCTACATATAGAGACAAACAATCACACTCACATTCACACCTACAGACAATTTAGAATCACCAATTAACCTCAGCATGTTTTTGCACTTTGGGAGGAAGCCAGAGTACCTGGAGAAAACCCACACATACACAGAGAGAACATAGAAACTCCATGCAGAAAGACTGGGATACCAACCAGGGATCTTCTAGCTGCAAGGCAACAGTGCTATCCACCAAGCCACTGTACAGCCCTGTATGAATAGTCATTTATTAATAAAGAACTAGTATAAACTTATATTTTTTCTAAGATTTACTGAACTGCATTTCTGTCCCAGTTTTTAGCCATGTTCTTGCAAAGGCCATTCTTATAAGTTCTTAAATAATATACATACTACATCCTAAATTTCAGCCTTTGTGACTCGCTGACTGCATTGTGTCAAAACAGGATTTCAATTTGAAATCCATCAATTGTTCAGACCTAATCCTAGCCAGTTTTGACTCTGACACTTTTAACATTACAACTGTAACAATTGTGCTCTCTATTTAGCACACAAAAAGGAATACATGCAGCTCCCCAGAGCACTTAACATCTCCTCATACATCAATATTCACACTTATCCCTGAACAATTCACACAAGCATCCTGTGAAATGTTCCAGAAGTTCCACAACCTGTTTCTGCCTAATGCAACAAACACAGCCCAGAAAAAGCTCAGGAATCTGTATTCTAGTGTTAAAAATATATATAAAAAGGACAATCTTGAAACAAAGTTTGTGTGAGTCCATGGTTGGACCTGCACACACATTTACTATCCAGTAGTACATTCTCCATCCATTGTACAACCTCCATTTATGTGTGCTCTTCGATATGGTCATGTTATGTAGCTAACTGCAATGGTGGAATGTAACTAAGTGAATTTTCTCATGTTGTAGCCCACTGTTTTCTATTTCACCCCAGTTTCAAACAGACTTCTGCACGGTGTCTAACTTTATTTAAGTTCTGGAACTTTATCAAACTTTATCTCCACATGAGGCAGTTTTTCAGACTGAGAAGGATCTGTCACTTCATGGAGACAACAGTGGACATGAAGAGTGGATTTACACAGCAGTGGTACCCAGCTCTGTGGACTAATCAGGCATATGAGTAACATGATGACTGCTTTCACTTTTTATGGAGGATTTCAAGGAAATTTATTGCTGTGATGTTTTATAACTGATGCTCACCTCATTTTGGGGGGTTATTTCTTTATTTGCAATTTTAGGTTTTTGATATTGCTGCAGGCTCTAAGCACTCTTATCCTAGGATTTTACCCAGGCTATTCAAATAATTTAGTTTACGATTCTCTTTTCTATGTGTTAATGGGAACAGTTGTTTGGTGGATGTTTTAGTAATTCACACCTCCCCATGGTATGTGGACTATGTACATTAGCAGCAGGGTGACAGCCACTCTCTGTATAAGATGGCTTCTCTGTTTGTACCAAACTATTTGCCTGATGATGGTTTAGTGCCGAAATGTATCTTGCAAGTGAGACAGTGTGCAGGACTCTGATTGAAACTCTTTGATACGCTGACTGTGCTAAGAGTTTCTTGGCTTAAATTGCCTGTTTTCTCCCAACATTCATGTATTTACTCACTGATGCCAAACATGCAGCAGTAGTGTCCACAACCATCCATGGGAATATACATTCATTGGTCACTTTATTAAGTACACCTTGCTAGTGAAAGGTTGAACCCCCCTTTTCCCTTTAGAACTGCATTAATTCTTTGTGGCATACTTCCAAGAAGGTGTTGGAAACATTCCTCAGAGATTTTGGTCCATATTGACATGAATGCACCACACAGCTGCTGCAGATTTGTCGGCTGCACATCCATGATGCCAATCTTCCGTTCCACCACATCCCAAAGGTTCTATTTGACTGAGATCTGGTGACTGTGGAGGTTGTTGGACTACAGTGAACTCTTTGTCATGTTCAAGAAACCAGTTTGAGATGATGTGAGCTTTGTGACATGGTGCATTATCCTGCTGGAAGTAGCCATCAGAAGATGGTCCACTGTGGTCATAAACGGATGGACATGGTCAGCAACAATACTCAGGTAAGCTGTGGGGTTTAAACCATGCTCAGTTGGTGCTAGGAGGCCCAAAGGGTGCCAAGAAAATATCCCCCACACCATTACACCACCACCACCAGCCTGAACCGTTGATATAAGGCAGGATGGATCCATGCTTTCATGTTATTTACAACACATTCTGACCATCTGAATGTCGCGGCTATAATGGAGACTCGTTAGACCAGGCAACGTTCTCCCAATCTTTTATTGTCCAATTCTGGTGAGCCTGTGTGAATTGTAGCCTCAGTTTCCTGTTCTTAGCTGACAGGAGTGGCACCCGGTGTGGTCTTCTGCTGCTGTAGCCCATATTCTTCAAGGTTGGATGTGTTGTGCGTTCAATTCAATTCAATTCAATTTTATTTATATAGCGCCAATTACAGTCAAATTGTCTCGAGACGCTTTACAGAACCCATATGCCTGACCCCCAGAGCAAGCCAAAAGGCGACAGTGGCAAGGAAAACACCCTTTTAACAGGGAAAAAAACCTCGAGCAGAACCCAGCTCTAATGTGGGGGGACCCATCTGCCTGCTGGCCGGGCGGGTTGAGAGGGACAGAAGAGGTAGAGAGGTAGAGATAGAGGGGTAGAGATAGAGATAGAGGGATACAGATAGAGGGGTAGAGATAGAGAGGTGGGGGGGTGGGACACAAGGACCATAAAACACAGCCACACATCTGAAGCATCCAGCATCCAGCTCTGGGACCAGGGACACTCGGAGAAAGGACACAGAAAGAAACAGAGTGAATGTAATGCAATAATGGTATATATAGTAAATACATAGGTAGTTAGAGAAGGGCTCAGTGCATCCAGAGAGGTCCCCCAGCAGCCTAGGCCTATAGCAGCATAACTAGGGGCAAACTAAAGGGACGTCAAGAGGGGAAGTCAGTTGTGCAAATGAAAACACCAGCTCACCCCGTCAGGGTCACCCAGTCAGCCCTAACTATAAGCTTTGTCGAAAAGGAAGGTTTTAAGCCTGGTCTTAAAAATAGAGAGGGTGTCCGCCTCCCGAACCCAAACTGGGAGCTGGTTCCACAGGAGAGGTGCCTGATAACTGAAGGCTCTGCCTCCCATTCTACTTTTAGAGATTCTAGGAACAACAAGTAAGCCTGCAGTCTGAGAGCGAAGAGTTCTGCTAGGGTAATATGGTACTATCAGGTTCAGAAATGGTATTCTGCATTCCTTGGTTGTAACCAGTGGTTATTTGAGTTACTGTTGTTTTTCTATCATCTCCAACCAGTCTGCCCATTCTCCTCTGGCCTTTCACATCAACAAGGCATTTGATCCACACAACTGCCACTCACTGAAAATTTTCTCTTTTTCAGACCATCCTCTGTAAACCCTAGAGATGATTGTGTGTGAAAATCCCAGCAGATCAGCAGTTTGTGAAATACTCAGACCAACATGTCTGGCACCAACAACCATGCCACGTTCAAAGTCACTTAAATCTCCTTTCTTCCCCATTCTGATGCTTGGTTTGAACTTCAGCAAGTTGTCTTGACCACGTCTACATGTCTAAACGTATTGAGTTGCGGTCATGTAATTGACTAATAAGTTGTTTGCGTTAACAAACAATTGAACAGGTGTACCTAATAAAGTGAGCGTAAATGGTCACTGACTGTGCATGTATAGAATCTATAAATTAGTAGAATAATACCAAACATGCATCAGCAGTGTCCACAACCATTCACGTGAATACAGATGTTACTTTTCCTTAGTATGCCTTCCACCATTGGGTACTGCACTCTAACACAGGTAATAATTTCTTCTCACCATTGTATCTTCATGCGTGACACCAATGACAAACCGAAGCATTCATCTACAAGACTCTGCTTACATCCTCATGACATCTGTTCTCTGCTCCCAAAGGAATACGATGTCAGGTCAGAGGATATTTCACAATTAGTAGTACCACGCTCAGAAGTATTTATAAGTTTATTTTTGATTGCGTTCCAAATTTTTAACTAATGTGTGTGTGTGAATCTTCTGTCTCTGCCATATTTTAATTGTATTTGTGCGCTCAAGTACACAGGTCGGTCTCTTAAAAAAGACATCTGGATCTGAATAAGATTATCTAGCTAAGCCGCTCAATTGAAACAATAAATACTAACAATGCATAAAAAACAGATGTGAGTGTTTTGCTGTTTAGACCACCCCTCTGTTCCTGGCTGTCTCCTATCATAGAACTGCAGTGTCAGCAAAGCAAGTGGTGAATCAGCACTCTTGTATCCACTCATACATAGGCGTGGCATTTACATTAGCATATCTTCACAGCCCCTCTGTGGGGAAATCAGTTCAGGGCAGAAGGACAGTGTGGTGGGGGTCCAACAGAAAGAGACAGTAGAGGGTAAAAGGGATAGATGATGCGCATTGCCATTAGCACCTACTCGGCTCGACTCTACTCGACTACTCTACTCTACTGTGTGGGTGGGGGAGGCTAGCCATATGATAACGTCTGCAAGCAGTATCCTCACATCTATAAATCAATCAAGTTGCCTCGACGATCCCCTCTAAACACGTTCAAGAACCAAAAAAAGCACAGTTACTCAAGTGCTGTATACACATCGCTGAGGTTTCTGTTGCTTACTTGAGCATTTCTAGCTTATGCTTTTTTTGGGATTCCACCCTACTCTGACTTATACTACCGTTCAAAAGTTTGGGGTCACTTAGAAATGTCCTATTCTGGACAGAAAAGCATTTTTTTTTTAGTGAAGATAACATTAAAGGAATCAGAAATACAGTCTAGACATTGATAATGTGGTAAATGATTATTCTAGCTGGAAACGGCTGATTTTTAATGGAACATCTCCATAGGGGTACAGAGAACATTTCCAGCAACCATCACTCCTGTGTTCTAATGCTACATTGTGTTAGCTAATGGTGTTGAAAGGCTATGATGATTAGAAAACCCTTGTGCAATTATGTTAGCACATGAATAAAAGTGTGAGTTGTCATGGAAAACATGAAATTGTCTGGATGACCCCAAACTTTTGAACGGTAATGTGTATTTCAAATAATACCCAATCTATTTTTTGCATTGTTTTGTTCTCTGTTTGACTCTACTCAATAAATAATGTCCAGTCACTTCTACCCCTCACATAAAGAAACTTTTGAACAGTAGTATATGTTTTCAATGTTTTTAGTGGTTTGCCAAGAAAAAAAATCCCTTCACACTCTATCGGCTTCTTTAATCTGAATAACTATGGAGCACCCAAACAAAGATTTTAATATCATATACCAACAAACAAAACAAAACCAAAGATTAACCTTAATTCCCAAAAAGTTCTTACAATTTTGATTCTCATCCAGTGAATCATCACAGAACACCCCAGACTATAGCTATGCAGTTCCAGTGTTTCAGCTTCTTTCTGGAGTTACTTTGCCTCCATCCATATTAAAACACTGAACCAGCACAAGATTCTCCTCCTCCTGGGCACCCGAGCAAATCAGCAACAGAAGAAGAAACAGTAAACCATCTCTGTTTACAAGATGGCTTTCTGCCGTTTGAACACACTGTTTACTGCGAACTGTTTGAGGTTCTTCCTAGAATAGGACTCATATTGTAATCTCTACCGCATTCTTATGACATTGTGACTTTTTTCTTTTTATTTATTGTCCTAGTACAATGTGTATTTTTAGATTTTATGCTTATGTTTTGCTCTTTATGTTGATATTTTAGGACATTTGTCTACCAATGTTTATCTTGTATTTTTTCGAGGTCCATAGAGTATGCATTTAACGGTACATACAGTATGGACATGTGACATGTGGATAGTGACGGTCCTCTGATACCCGAGGCTTCGACACATGCGCTGTTGCTCATGAAGCAAACATATCGAGCCACGGTGCCGAGGCGTGGTTTGGTCACGTGACTCGTGACGTTTGAATCACTTCAGTGACGTTTGAAGCACTCAACTGCTTCGAATCACCTGATTGGTTCGGTTTGTTATGTGAATCACTCAGCGGGATCGAGTGTTCCGGGATAGGAGATCCCTATTTAGTGTTGTTCATTTGAATTGTCTTTCGCAGAGTAGATTGTTTTTTTTTGCTGTTGTTTTTGCTTTGAGAGTTAGTAGTATGTCAGATTTCGTATTTCGTAGAGAATAGATAGATAGATAGATAGATTTTTTATATATATATATATATATATATATATATATATATATATATATATATATATATATATATATATATATATATATATATATATATATATATATATTCCCAACTCACCACCCCCATGCCACAACACCTGGCACAGAACCTTGTCAGGTGCTTAGCTGACAGACTACAAACCAAAGAAAAGAACAGTTCACTGGCTGTTGCTGCACGTGGCTCTGCAGTTCAAAACTTTTGGATTCACCAATCAGAGTGGCAGCCAGTGTGAAAGAACATTTAATAACAGAATGCACAACAATTAACATAAAGAATACCAAGCAGCAGTCATCTACGTCACAAGCACCACCACAGCCTCGTCCTCCACCACCAGCAGCACCTTCCACTGGTATTCTTTTTCTCTTCTGAATAGGGAATGACTGACATTTCTGGTGATGATGATGATGATCTTCAATATTTTTCAGTTCAGCTGTGGAGCCTATTAGACGAAGACGCAAGTAGAGCCTGGCAAATGCAAAGCGCCACAGCGAATGCAATTGTAGAAAGAACGGCAGACCCACTGGCTTACTGGGCAACCCACAAAACCGTTTACCCAAACTTGTACAATGGAGCCAAACATTTCCTGTGTACCTCAACCTCATCTGTGCCGTGTGAACAGGTTTTTTTTTTTCTAAGGCTGGGGAGATAGTGAGTAAAAGAAGGAACTGCTTGAGTCCCAAACAATGTTCCCTGTAATTTTTCATGAGTGTGAGCAAACACACAAACTCCCTGAGCGTCCCTTGGACCACTGTGAGCAACATCAGACGTGTGCACTGTGGTCACACCAGCATCGCATCCATTCAAGTTACATGGTTCATTAAAAGAATCAAATTACAGCATTTACATTTCTGTTAAAACACTTTGTCAACAGGAGCCAGTTGAAGGCTGCAGTGATTTTAGTGACACTACAATGTATAAGAGTGAAGTTATTGAATATTTGTCTCTCTTTACTGTTGCAGTGGTTTTGCAAATTGCAGACGGACCCTGTTCACTCCGTAGACACCAATGTTATTCCTGTAGCTTGAAAGACAGCTACTTTTGATAAAACTGGGCTTGTAGCACATTGTCTGCCTTGCAACAATGGGAAAGAGGCACCGTTTATGTTTTGACAACCTATATCTAATGAGTTATTGATGCTGGAAGTCCGAATCTGTGAATATCTTTCCAACTTTACTGAACTTGGGGCCACTACCACCTAAGGAGTGATATATTTAATTTTGAAAAAAGCATTTAGCCATACTTAAAGCTTTAAGTGCTTTATTAACACAGAACTAAAAATTTTGTATTGTTTTATTATCACAGGTTCTGTCTGAAAAGAGGTGGCATCATTTTAAACAGTGAAATCAAGCTAATAAAATGTAATGACCAACCAGTGAGCAATACTGGATTCTGCAAAAACATAAACAACTTTTTAAAAAATCTAAATCTTATCTTCCATCCATCCATCCATTATCTATACACCGCTTATTCCTCACTAGGGTCGCGGGGGGTGCTGGAGCCTATCCCAGCTGACTCGGGCGAAGGCAGGGGACACCCTGGACAGGTCGCCAGTCTGTCGCAGGGCTACATATATAGACAAACAATCACTCTCACATTCACACCTACGGGCAATTTAGAGTAATCAATTAACCTCAGCATATTTTTGGACTGTGGGAGGAAGCCGGAGTACCCGGAGAGAACCCACGCATGCACAGGGAGAACATGCAAACTCCATGCAGAAAGATCCCGGGAAAGCCGGGACGCGAACCAGGGATCTTCTCGCTGCAAGGCGAAAGTGCTAACCACTACGCCACTGTGCAGCCCTAAATCTTATCTTAACACAGTTAATGTATTAACTTATTTTTGTGTGTATGCATGTATTTATTGATTTATTTAGTACTGTTAACATATCAGAGTTCTGAGTGAGTTTTTCTTAAGATAGGCAAAGGTCATTTATTGATTACATATAGGCTCTTAAATGTTTATTAAAAACTAAAAAGCATTTAAAAAAAACAACTTATGCATTTATTGAGTCACTAAAATACTGTAGAGTACAGACCACATCAGCATGATTATAAGCATCCTCTGGTAAATTAACAACCAGATACTGATGTCTCTCACCATATGGACTTCAGGAGATGACTGGGGGATGATAAACTGTGACCTACTGGTTGGGTTCTCTCTGTTCTCATGTTTCTTACATGTTTGTCCCCTGACAGCCGAGTCCTAATGTTTTTTGAGCAACACACCATACTATGATGTTTTTACAATGATGGTTCTACTATGGAACCAGTTTGACATGTTCAGGTATTCTTTGTGTGAAAACTCAGAGATTTCAGGTATCAGAAGGTGGTTTTCAACTTTCTTTATTAACTTTCTGCTTCAACTTTAAACTAAATTTCCTTCACTAACCCCACCCTCTGGACTCCCAGTAAGCTGTGTTCCTATTGGCTGTCCAGGTGGCTGCTTGGTGTTATTAGGAACACCTGAGCAGCTCAGTGTCTTCTTGCTTTATTTAGCTGCAGACAAACATTTCCTCTGCTTGTCTTCACCACAGAACTGGGTTTGGCTCCATTGCTTAGTTTGTTCTTTAGGCGTTGGCTTGCAGCTTCCAGCAGTAAAATCATCTTTAATGTGTTTCTTGGTGTGTTTTAGGGCTTTGTACTGGATAGTTGTCTTGGTAAATGTGGTTCTTTAGCCACAGTTAGCACATGGTCCTAATGTGTGCAGTGATTAGTGGATTTGTTGCAGCTGAGTTGTGTCTTTATCTTGGCTGTAGTGAGTCTTCAGAGGTTTTTGGTCAGACACATTCTGTATTCTTGTTTGAGAACCAATGTTGGTTGTCCAGAAGGTAAGAGTTCCTGTCCTGATTCTCTGTTCTCAGAGGTTCTCTGGTAGGCTGCAGGAGACTTTAGCATTTGGGTTGTGCTAGTTTGGTTTTTGTACGGTTTCATTTGGACGACTATCTTGAGGGCCCTCCATGTGGTTTAGTGAGGTTTTCTGCAACAGTTCTACAAAGCAACCTGCAGCAGAAGAGACTTTGAGAGTTTTTAGGAAGTTCTGGAGACCAGACTTTAGAGCAGCAGAAACATTTGTCAGCAGGTTGAGCAGGAGAAGGTGAGCTTCAGAGTAGAAATGAGACGGAAACCTTCTTGACCCGTGTGGTGAGGTCCTGTACCAAGAGTTTGAGCAGGTTGTGAAGAGTCTGTAGTTCTTTGGTCTGAAAGCACAAGAAGAGTCGACTTATTAAAGGAGAAAACAGGAGATATTGTTGGTTCTTCTGTCGCTCTGCAGTTTCCTTAGACTGAATATCAAGTTTATATATTAAATGATTTCCCATGTGAGCCCAAGAAGACTTCAATAAACTCCCTCCATCCCCTGGACACAACATATTTTATTACCATGTTAAATTATTATTATTATTATTTTTTTTAATGTTTTTGAGTTTTAATCATAGTGTTTTCTCTTTGCTTGTTTAGTTTTGTCATCTGTGTAAAAGGTACTAAACAAATAAAGTTGAATTGATAAACTGAATAACTGACTAACTCATGATTGTGACAACAGAAGTATTTTCATTGTGATTTAAGGGTTTGTTTCATTTTTAAGGTTGGGGTTAAAATCTTGACAGAAAAAGAAGATTAAAGAAATAAACTACATAACAAAAAGCAATTAAATCAAACAAAAAAAAAAATTAATACAATAAAACTTTTAGAAAGTTTTATTGTTAAAAAGATTTAAGAAATTTAAGATGTAATTTTCTAATTAAACATTTAATTTCTTAATTAAATGTTTTGTCTTTTTAAAGGTTTAATAATCTAATTAAATGTTTTGCATTTTTTTAAATGTTTAATATTCTTCTTTAATTTTATTTTTTAAATGTTTAATTATGGAATATATTTTATCTGTAATTTTTAATATTTGTATTTTAAAAATTTTGTTTAATTTCATAATGACATGTATTGTATGTTGTTGAATTATCTAATTCAATATTTTGTCTGTTTAATAGAGTTAAACATTAAATACAATTAAATTATATGTACATATACCACCTTTTAATGTTTAGTTTTCTTTTTAAATGCTTCATTGTATTTTCTGTTTAATTCCTATTTCAAATTTTATTGTCTTTATGATGTAATTTTCTAATTAAACATTTAATTTTTTTAATTAAATGTTTTGTCTTTTTAAGGGTCTAATAATCTGATTAAATGTTTTGCATTTTTAAAAATGTTTAACATTCTTCTTGTTTAATTGTATTTTTTAAATGTTTAATGATGGAAAATACTTCATCTGTAATTTCTGATATTTGTATTTTAAAAATTTTGTTTAATTTCATAATGACATGTATTGTATCTTGTTGAATCATCTCATTCAATATTTTGTCTGTTTAATATAATTTAATGTAATTTAATATTTAACTCTATTAAACAGACAAAAATATTGAATGAGATGATTCAACAAGATACAATACATGTCATTATGAAATTAAACAAAATTTTTAAAATACAAATATCAGAAATTACAGATGAAGTATTTTCCATCATTAAACATTTAAAAAATACAATTAAACAAGAAGAATGTTAAACATTTTTAAAAATGCAAAACATTTAATCAGATTATTAGACCCTTAAAAAGACAAAACATGGGTACCCATATAGCTCAACGGGTTAAGCAGGTGACCCATGTACAGGGGCTGGTCCCCAATGCAGTGTCCCGGGTTCGAGTCCCGCTAGTGGTGCTTTGCTGCTAGTCTTCCCCCGTTTCCTGTCTGTCTCTCACTACACCTATCCAATAAAAGACGAAACATTTAATTAAAAAATGAAATGTTTAATTAGAAAATTATATCTTAAAGACAATAAAAGTTCAAATAGGAATTACACTGAAAATACAATGAAGGATTTAAAAAGAAAATTAAACATTAAAAGGTGGTAAAACATTTAAAAAGAAAAACCTTCAAGATTTAATCGAAACATTAACAGACTGTCTGAAGGTTCAAACTAACAGAGAACTACTCAAGAACTTTTAAGATTTCAGTCCTCAGACTGTGTGAAGGTTCAAACTAACAGAGAAGTACTCAGGAACTTAGAAGATATCAGTCCTTGGACTGTCTGGAAGTTCAGTCTAACAGAGAACTACTGTGGGACTTAGAAAATTTCAGCCCTCAGACTGTGTGAAAGCTCAGGTCCTGAGGACTCGGGAGGTCTGGAGGCTTTGAAAGTCTTGGAACTGAGGGTTCAACCCTCCAGCACAAAGGCTGAAGTCCAACCTCCTGAGAAAAACGATCGAGTCGAGACTCAAGTTAAAAAAAACTCGAAAATGGCAAAAAAATAGATGATAAATGCGCAAAAAAAAAAAAAGTATCGCACGTAGCTTAGAGGGAACAGTGGCCCCAAAACTGTTGATAAATTATTTCTCAATAAAAACTCATAACCAGTTACATAAGCACACCCTCTTTACTGACCTCTTTACCAATAAACCCCAAGACATACTTTGCCAAAATCCATAATAATCCATAAAATCTTTATTTGCACCAGCCCCATGTGAAAATGACATCAGTCTGTATTTGTAGAGCATCTCATGAATGTAGCAGCACCGTTTAAATGTTTCATAACATAGAATATAAGCAAAGAGTATATAGGGATACAGACAAACATGGGAAATAAGAAACGTGCTCTTCAATAGTTATTGTCATTATTATTATTACTAGTAATATTATTTTTGTGTCCACTACAACCCATACAATCATCTAGTGTAGTCAAACAGGAATGTGTGCATGGCGAATTAAATCCAAAACAATCCATGAACCGACCACGTCTTGATTGCACTTCATATTATTGACCACTAGATGTCCTACTCGAGCACTGTGTGTCATTGAGGCCTCGAGTAATGAACCATGTTTTGAATGAAGTGTCGAAGCTTCAACAAAGCCTCGATCAGCCATCACTACGTGTGGATCTTGAATATAAGCTATACTTAACTCCTAAGCAAGGCTGCCCTCAGCTGGTTATAACAGGGACCTACCATTTACTAGGAAATTTCTGGTGACTCATTGAACGCTGAATGTGCTTGCTCGTGTACTGTAATGTTGCCAGGACTCGATATTAGTGTTCTGAGAAAAGAAAAGCTGCACTAGGCATTCGTTTCTAGCATTTTTTGAGTTTGTTTTCAGGTTAATAATCTCCTGCAAGACATTTCGTCGGTGAAGATTGTATCATTGCAAATTCATGGGACTTTGAGAGAGCATTTAAAAGACTGCCGTGACCCGGATTCGAACCGGGGTTGCTGCGGCCACAACGCAGAGTACTAACCACTATACGATCACGGCGAGCTGTCTACCAGATGGAGTCCTCTGTGCTTCAGCAAACATACTTAACTCTAGTGATCCTACAGGTAGTTGAGTATTGATATGAGTAACTGAAAAGATCAATTCAGGAACAAATGAAGTTGGAGATATATTCATGGAGATTTCAGTTCAACGCGAATGAGCAATAGCGTTCACATTGGATCAAAGATCGTTTATATATATATATATATATTGATTCATCACACAAATTTGAAATTGTGGGCCACTTTCTGGTTTACAGCAAAGACGTTAACCCCATGCAGTCTACTCTTCGGCAGCTTTTATTCTCAGAATTAATTCCATGTTAGATCAAATTTTTTCGAAATACATTTTTTCTCTGGGTGTGACAAAATTCATAGAGTGATACATCTTAGTTTTTCAGTGTCTCAGGATGTGGGCAGGGATTATGGCAGTTTAAAAACGTACTCGAGCGCTGATTGGTCGACAGCTGTGTATTCGTACGGATTGATGTTTTCTGATTTCTCATTGGGCATGACGTGGTCATGTCTCGCTTGTCATTGGCTGAGGACACACCACCACCGAATTTCAAACCAGGTCGTCTTTCAGTGTGTTGTTGAAGGAAGCGTGTTTAACGTTTGTTAGCAGACTGCTATCAGCGGTGAGTAAACCGTTTATACGGATAGAGAGGTATTTTAAACGACCAACGCGAACAACATGACACGTAGCTAGCGAGTAGACTGCGAATTTAATGTAAAATGGCTGAAACGGTAAGTTCAGCACGAAGAGGACGCATGGACTTCAGCCCAGTAAGGAGACACGACTCGAACAAGGAGAATGATGTTCCCGTTTTGAGTTTGATCCAGTTTTCAAAGGCTCCTTTTGTGACCTTCGGGACAGTAAAGTTGGGCACCTCCAGGTCGGCTGTTCTGCGGATAGAGAACCCCACAGTGGACGGAGATGCGGAGGTTATTATTGAAAAGATCCCATCTAGTAAAGGCTTTTCTGTGGACTACAACACGTTCACGATCCAGGTATGTGTTAACTGTTAATTACCCGCGGTGCAATTTATGTGTATTGTAGAAATAATTAACCAAACCATCAGTCTGAATGATACATGATTGTAAACTAGGCTACAGAGCTGAAACAGCGTTGCAGTAGTTGTCCTACAGACAGCTGCTGTCATGTCTGGGAGTTTTGTTGACATTAATATATGCAGTACTCGTGTTACGTCTATTTGGAAAAACCCATCATTCAACATTGGTGAGTCTATCCTGATGGCACCATGTGCTTTGTATCTGCAGCCTGAGGGCTCATTCAGTCTGACAGTGACCTGGACTCCGACAGAAGAAGGTGGGATCAGAGAGCTCATCATCTTCAATGCCAATGGGATCCTCAAGCACCAGGCTGTTCTGCTGGGAAGAGCAGAGGCTCCGAAAAAGAAAAAGGTAAATATCCTCAGCTGAACACACAGGCTGGTACATCTACTACTGCACTAAGAGTTTGATTTATTCAGATCTGCAGAGATTAGTTGATTGACAGAATATTACTCGGCACTTGGATGATCAATTATTCACTGAAGCCTTTTCAAAGTAAAAAAAAAAAGATCTTATTTAAACTACGTCTGACAGTTTAGGGGCTAACTGTGATTTTGTCTGGACAGATATTTTGATTCCATTTGCAATATGTCAAGCTTCAGTTACATATTTACTGTGTGAGATTTAAAAGTGGAGCATCAAAAGCGTGACTGTCTCACAAGGAGGACAGTGTGGATTTATGAAGCCACCGATAAGGCAGTTTAAACCCTGGGCCTGACATGCTGCAAAATGTATGAAGTGTGGCTGTTAGAGACTAGGCTTATGTCAGTTGAACCACAGTGTACATGCAAGAACTACGTATGCATTGAACAATAGGTATAAACAACCACTGAAAATTTCAATCTGCTCAAATTAAATGAAACTGAATTACAATATTAGTGTAATTTAATGGCAACACCAAGTACATCCTAAATGGCAGCCTCTGCATTTTCCTTATTCCATTCTTTTTTAAATTGCAATTCTGATTTGAAATCAAATAATTGTTCACAGCTAGTCTTTAATTTCCTTTTCTCAATTTTAAACTGCACAAAACAAGACGTTTGATATCATATGCTTTGGCTCTATGAAACTGGTTGTGAATTAAGAATATAACTGATATGCTGATTTTTCTGACAGTCAGATCTAGACCGAATTGAAAGCCTATTTGGTGCGATTTGTACTTAGTTAAACCTGGTACAAGCGCAAGAAAAAGCCTGATTGTGTTTGAGTGGCAACTCAAGCAGCTGCATTTCACACATGATATTTGATGTGGCATTTGCAACTTCTACTTTTGATCGTTTGTGTTTCAGAAGAGCTTATGGGACACAATCAAAAGCAAAAGAGGGGGTGAAGAAGGGGCTGCGCCGAGCAGAAAGAAATCCAAACCCCCACTGAAGATGGCAGCCAATAAAACATTCCAAGTGTCCCGAAAGCCACAGTACAAACGGGACAAACCACGCAGCCCGCTTGCTTCGCTTAACGAGGAAAAGGTTGTCAGAGAGAGGTCCCTTACCAAGCACAGCCCCAGTGATGGTTGCTGCCTGACATCAGAGGAGCTCAAGGCCTTAAATCCCAACCAAAGCCAGCAGCCTCTGGTGTTGTCAGACCAGGAGAATATCTGTCAGAAGAACTCTCCTCACGTCATGCTCGTCCCTACTGCAAAGCTGATGGACTCTGGAAACACGTCTGCTTGTTCAGACAACCTGGCAGGAAAACCTGATAACAAAGATCTCGCTAAGTTGCTTAACAGGACGCTATCACCTATCGGGACACCGGAGAGGTTTAAGAAGCTGATGCCTCATATTCATTCCGAGAGCCCACCTCTTGCTGCTCCTCATGTTGACAGTGTATCTTACAAAGCCTCTGCTCTGTCTTTGAAGGATGCGCTGATGCTCATTGACTCTGATCTGATCTCCTTTAACACCAGTCCCCGAGACGCTAATTTGAGCTGTGACTTTTCAGATTCACTGGAATCCCTGAGCGAAAAGCAAAACCCCGGACCTCACACAAATGTCCTCAAATCAATACACGGTAGCCCGGAGCTGTGCAAGCCCAACGAGCCAAGACTGACCTTCTTTGTCAGCAAAAAGGTTGTTGTGAATGAGGTTGTTGGTTCAGAGGCCGATAAGGCGAAAGAAAATGTAAAAAAGCCCTCGTTCTGCTCCGCCACGGTGACCAAGAGCAAAGCACCAGCGGAGGCAAACAGTTCGAGTGGAAGGAAAATCAAGAAATCACGGCGACGGCTCTTAGAGAAGACACTTGAGATGGCTGATGGCAGCAGTCAGTGTGAGTCTGGACGAGGCACTCCAACCCTCCCTGTGATAGAGCCGGACAGAGCAGCCACACTGTGTGATGACGGCCATCGAGCCCCAGAGTTTACCTCCTGCAGCCCGTCTCCAAGGCCCGACGCCTCGCCCGCTCCCATCACCTTCCCCGTCTCCTCCCTTCCACCCATCGCTCCTTCTCGCTTCTCTTTCTCCGTCGCTTCTCTGCCTGCTTCAGATCCGACTCCCATCGCTTTTACCCTCACGTCTCCATCACCTGTGGGCTCATCCTCTCCTCTCCACTTGTCAAACTCTAGTCTGTGCAAGCAGTCCCCAACAGTTTTACCACCTCCTCCCATTCAGGAAGAATTGTTTCCCATTCATGTGGTGGGAAAGAGCAAGAAGAGGAAGAGTGAGGAGTATTTGAGAAAGAATTACAAGACTGAGGATGCTGGGAAAACTGAGCCGGTCAAAAGGAGCAGGGTGGTAACTAGAAGAACCGAGCCCTCGAGACCAGTACAGGAGAAGAGAGGTGTATCACAGCGGCAGAGAACAGCAGGTGAGCATATTGTTCATGAACGCTGTAATGTTCATACAACACACTCCAACAAAGTTCAATAAATTGGAGAGAGCACTAACTGTTTCAGCTAGTTGTGCCCAAGATGCTGAGAGCTCAATGTATAAAATGTTAATGTTGCATCTTAATGTGCCTCGTAAGAGTCTTCAATCTCCTTGATTTTTTGTCATTTGGTGACCTAATATACCAGAAGTCATAAACTGCCCCAGTTTGCTTTAGAATCTCTATGAAAAGCACTGGTAATAAGATGATGTGCTTTATAAAAGCTGATTTTGTGAGGTTTTTCTCTTTTTCACTGTTATTCTGCTGTTTGTTAATTCTGCAAACAATGCAACAGTGTTGAATGCAGTATTGTTAAAACTAAATGGAAAACAGCACTTTTATGGCATTCTAATTTTGCTCCTCTACCTTTAAGGCCTACGTTGACACTAGTTGCGCTGTTACAGAAACATACTTATGTTTTGTGAAGATGACGCTATCGTGGGTCTCTTTAGAGCATCGATCTCCAACCTTTTTTGAACCACGGACTGGTTTCAACTTTCTGCGGACCAGTTCGCACACACAACAAATACTACTCAGGGTTATTTTGATATACAAATAAGGGTCGTAAACGAACAAAATTACTTTTTATTGCTAAATATTTTTTAACTTCTTACTTATTTTTGTCTCAGCCTCTCCCTCTTTTCAAAGAATTTCCCCAGAGATGTTTTTTTTTTTAACATTTTGACAGGGTTTAGATTGACAGCTTTATTTAAGGCATGAAAACTGACAGAATCAAGTGTGGGAAACAAGCACAGACGGAAGTGATCGGAAGACAATCTAGTCATTTTTCAAAATAAAACACTGTGTAGACTCTACAGGAACTAAAATGAAAAATAATATGTTTTCATTATTTCTGTGTGGCCTGGTACCGGTCCATGGCCCAGTGGTTAGTGACTGCTGCATTACAGCACATATTAGACACAGCTGTATACAAACACGGGATTCAGAACTTTGTCCGGTGGTGCGACAAAACACTTCCTCACATTGAACCCTAAGAAAACAGAAGAGATCGTGTTCAACTCCCAATCCATCACACCAGAGCATAGTCTGGGTTCTCTCGCACAGACACCTGGGCAGACACACTGACAACAAACTGACATGGGATGTTCAAATTTAAAATGTTGGCACTGGGGTCCAACAGCGGCTGCACTTAATTTGTAGCCTAGCGATCTTCAGCGTCAACCAGAAAGTGTTGCTCCTCTTTCGTTCTGCTCTAGTTTATATTGTAATGTCACCTCAGCCTCAGTATCCTGATGAAAAGCCAGATCAGGTTCACTCAGAGAGCCACAAAAATCATAGGAGTCAGGCAGCACTTCATACTCCAAAGTAAAACTGCAACAATTAATCAATTACTTGTCAACTATTAATTCATTGTCTGCTATTAGGGATGATTTGAGTACATTTTTAAAGGGAAAATGGCTAAATCTTTTGCTTCTAGCTTCTCAGATGAGAACATTTTCAGGTTTCTTTCTTCCTCTATGACTGTGAACTGAATATTGTT
Source organism: Amphiprion ocellaris (assembly GCF_022539595.1). Classification (NCBI taxonomy): domain Eukaryota; kingdom Metazoa; phylum Chordata; class Actinopteri; family Pomacentridae; genus Amphiprion; species Amphiprion ocellaris. The sequence goes on along the minus strand of NC_072767.1, from coordinate 16,488,079 downwards.
TGGGTTGTGGACAAAACAAGACCTTTTTGGATGTCATCTTGGACTTTGGGAAACACTGACATGCACTTTTCACCATTTTGTGATGTTTTATGGACTAAGCAACAAACTGATTAATTTCAAAAATAACTGACAAATTTTTGAATTAAATGAAAATGATTTGTTGCAATCTTAATTCAGCCTGTCATTAATAAAACAATCTTCAAACTGGCTCAAAATTTTTATTGCAGCCTTTGGGATTTTCTAATTGCTTTGTGTTAAATTGTGATTTTGATTTAAAATTAATTTACTGTTCAGCCCTATATGCATTATGTGATTTATATTTTTCCAAGGACTGTAATTTTCACTGTTTAGTTTGTATCCACAAACTACGTTTGACGGCTATAGAGTGCTACATTCGGGATATTAAGGCTCACTGCAGGAGTTGGATGTAAGCTAAAATTGTCCATTAATTAATTAATGAGAGCGAATTACAACTCTTGAATTTTTTTTCCAGGCCCAGCATCCTCAGTGACCACATCTTCTCTAAAGACTACAAGGTCTGCAGTTCCTGCTCAGGCTAAGCAACTGAGCTCCAAAGCCATCTCACGAGGTACACATTCATGCATAGTTCCTGTGGTGTAAATGTGTACTGGTTAATGTGTTTTAATGGAGTTGGATTGATATTTTAATGAAGCACAGAGAGAAAAGGTCAACCTTGCAGCTGTAACGTCTGTAAGATGTAGATACTGCTGCTAATATTGCGTTTTTGACAGTTTGCTGACAGGATTTGTGTTGAAGATCGAAATGACTGTTTTTCTGTTGCTCACAGGTGCTGCATCTCGGAAAACATCTGCTGCTCCATCTGTGAAGACGGCAAAAGTAGTCGCCGTAGCGCAGTCGAAGCTGACGTTTATTAAACCGGCTCAAACAGGTAGTTGACTGCAGAACACTGTAAAATGAGCTTTTGTGATGCGTGGAAAAGCGTTTTACTTTAGTTTAACTTACTTTGTTTTCTTCCTCTGCTCTGTTCTTTTAGCTTTACCACGACATCCCATGCCGTTTGCTGCCAAGAACATGTTCTATGATGAGAGATGGATCGAGAAGCAGGAGAGGGGATTCACATGGTGGATCAACTACGTTCTCACCCCAGATGACTTTAAAGTGAACACTGAAGTCACTAAAGGTAACACACACCGAGCTTTCACTCATCACTGAACTTAAATGCAAGAATCGGTACAGCAACACCTAAAACTTGACCTCTTTCATGCGTGTTTTGTGCAGTGAGTGCCGTGTCTCTTGCCATGGGCAGCGATGACAACTTCAGTGTGCCTAAAGCTCCCACCAAAGAGGAGATGTCTTTCAGCACCTACACGGCCAGACGGAAGCTAAACCGCCTCCGTCGTTCTGCCTGCCAGTTGTTCACATCCGAAGCCATGGTCAAGGCTATTCAGAGGCTAGAGCTGGAGGTGGAGGCCAGACGGCTGCTTGTCAGGAAAGACCGCCACCTTTGGAAGGACATCGGTAAGAAACCTACTAATGAGGGATTTTTCCATTCTCTGAAGTTCCTATCAATAAGTCTGAAAGTAACATCATTTTTCGTCTTCCTTCAGGTGAACGCAAAAAAGTCCTCAGCTGGCTGCTTTCATACAACCCGCTGTGGCTGCGGATCGGCCTCGAGGTATTCTGATACATCACCGTCTTCTTCTGCTTGACAACAATCGCCTTTCAAACAGGGCTGCAGCTATCGATTATTCTGGCGATTAATCGAGTAATCGGATTCTGCACTTGGCATGCACGTTACAGCATCAAAAATGGAAATGAGTGCGCTGTGCAACAGAAATAACTATCCTGATGGAATGCAGGCAGACATCTGTGGTCCATTTAAACTGCTGGTACTGCAGCTGATAGAACACAATTAAGAAAACTGAGCAGTTTATTTGTATTTGTTACAGAGAATATTCAATCAGTAACATTAGTTTCATTTTGATTTGGCCACAAATTAAAGTGATTTCCTTCATTATGAAACAGTGTCAGACCTGCATGCACTTCAATGCAGTATCATGTTTGAATGTATGAAGTTTGGTAGTTTTATTGTGCAGCTGTCTGTTTTCAATAATCAGCTGCATTGATCAGTAAAATAAATACATTACACACGTTTAACAGTTTTCTGCCAGCATTCCTTTCTTACATAATTTCCAATCGCAGCTTTTTACCATCATAAATTTTTATTTTTCTCATTGTTCTTCATTGAAAGAACCTGTTTGCGATTGTTTCCTTTTTTCACAAAAACCAAATCAAATGATGCGTTAAATGCTCCTGTTTGTGTGAAGCAGAAAGTCTGAATTGCCAAAGAAAGTTGAAAACCACACCTGTTAACTCTGATGAGGTTTTCGTTTTTGTCGACTCACACAAAGAAAGTCTGACTGTGTTGAACTGTCTTCATAGTTCAGCCTCTGATCTGATAAATGCCATAAACTCTAGAAAAGCTGCGCCGGTTAAAATACAAGCGTCCTGTCAAATTTAAAATCCCCTTATAATTTCCTGAATATTGGTCCAGGTCCGTATAGGATGAAGTCTGGGTCCGGACTCAAACTGAGGTCCTTCAGTTAATGACCTGGGATCTTATATGTAGTGGATTAAACGAAGCCTCAATTCAGAGAATTTTGCTTTGAGGAATTTTAGTAATCAAATTACTTGAATAGCTCGAGGAATCATTTCAGCCCTACTTTCAAACACTGTTTCTCACCATCACAATGTTACTCCTCCTCAGACGATCTACGGTGAGCTGATCTCTCTGGAGAGCAACAGCGATGCTCTGGGTCTGGCTATGTTCATCCTCCAGCGGCTGCTCTGGAACCCAGACATCGCTGCTGAGTTCAGGCACCCCAGAGTGCCTCACCTCTACAAAGACGGTAATTACGGAGTGTGTTGTGTCGGTGTTGAAGCTGCAGAAATGTCAGCAGTCTTCTGTGGTGGACTTTGTTTGGGAACTACTTTTTGTCTGTTTATATCCAAAGTAATTAAAAGTGTACCATTTGTGTTATCAGCCCAGCTTGCGTTTTGTATTCCCACTCGAGTGAAAAGTAACGTAAGCATCCTTTGCCATCCTTATCATAAGCAGACAGAAACTCTTCATGATTGAAAATTAGCAGCTATGGTATGAGCAGAAGTTTAATTAAATGACCTGACTTCTTGTCATTCTTCACTGACATTTCTGATGCCAAAAAAAATCTTTAAAAAAGTGCAGTGCATTTATATTATACTGCAATATTTAGAGCTGTCTGAAATTTGGGGCGGCAGCTTATGATTATTATTGGTTCATCTAAATATTATTTTGTTATTAACAGTTCAGTGTATTAAATGTCAGGGAATGCTAAAATAGTCAACACCTGTTTCATAGAGGTTGAAGTGACGATTGTAATGCCTCTTTATATCAGATTAGCTTTCCAAAACCCTGAAATATTCAATTTACAATGATATGAAATGGCAAATTTTCACCTGTGAGAAACTAGCACTAAAGAGGACATTTTTTCAAAAATAAATTCAAAGTCCTTTGATTGAATGTTATTACAATACCCTGATCTACCCAAGATCTACTTTTGTTATAGACTTAAAAATAACAATCAGGCATTTCCACGGTTTCTGGTAGTTTTCCTCTTTGAGTTTCTAATCACAAGCATCAAAGGCCTCCATTGGACAGTGCCTACCTGCTTAATCAAGACCTGTTTTTTATCAAATAAAACTATGATTTTATATTACAAAAAACATTTTTGTAATTTTATCCAAAAAACTGCCTGTATGGAGCACATTTTTAGACTCACTTGTGTGAATTTTCTTCGGTCAGGCCACGAGGAGGCGCTGTCCCGCTTCACTCTAAAGAAGCTGCTCCTGCTAGTGTGTTTCCTGGACAAAGCCAAAGAGTCCAGACTGATTGAACACGACCCCTGTCTGTTCTGTGTGGACGCAGAGTTCAAGGTGGGTCTGCATTTGGTAAATGGTTTGCATTTATATAGCGCCTTTTCGCCTCCGCACTTCTACAAAACGCTTTGCAGTGTTTCTCATTCACCCATTCACACACACACTCGCATACTAATGGCAGCAGTGTTGCCATGCAAGGCACTAACCTGCCACCAGGAGCAACCCGGGGCTCAGTGTCTTGCCAGAGGAAAAAATACCAAAAACAAATATAAAAATCTAAACCAAAATTGGAAGAAATAGCTTAACCAAATTTCCAAAATGTGAATAAGGGATATGGAATACTGGCTTGGAATTGAGCTTTGGATAAATTCAATCTAAAACGTGAAACAAATGGTGAAACAACTGTGAGCCTAATTTGGCCCACCCTCTATACATCAGTCTGATTAAAGGGCAAAGGTTCAGTCACATCATATAAGTCTGTTTCTAAAATTACAACATACAATAACTTCACTAGTGATATTCATCTTTGTTTCTGTGTGTTTTCTCCAGATGTCTGACCTCTAATGTTTTTGGAATAAACTTAAGAGGAAAATTAGACTTATGTTTAGTTTATAATACTGTTTTAAAGCTTAGAAATTTAGATAAATGAAGAAATTGGTTTCAGAAAGTACACCTATTTTCTGTGTGACAGGTGCCGGTTCAGTTAGCAACTGATTTATGGTCTGTCAGAACTGTTTCTTAGGTAGGAAAGAAAATGTGTCTGTCACCGATCTGACTGAGAAGTTGTAGTGTTTTAAAACGGGGGATAAAGGTGCACAGTTGTAGCTGATCTGTTCATGGAGACACTGATAGGGTTGCGTGCTTTAAAAGTGCCAGAAATGGTTGAATAGCAAATGAAAAAAGAGTGCTAGAAAGAGACGTACAATGCTGAGCTCCTCTCCGCACACATGGGTCGGTGTGAATGTCAGGTTGTGAAGTGACGGATGACGGCCGACGCAGACACCTGCTATCTAACATTGAAAAAGTGTGGGAGGAGGGGGGCTTCGATGCAGTCTGACAATCCAACATCCACCCTGGACAGACCATAACTCCATCTTAAAGCACAGAAACAGATTCAGTCTGCTTTAGTGTAATGATGTAAATATCTGAAGGCCCATAAGAGTTTATTTCCTTCCATCATCTACCTCTTGAGTAGACTAGGAGCTGAGACCATGTCTTATCACTAATACCTAACCTCACAAAAGTGGAATTAAGGTGCTTTCAAAGGTGTGTGTTTTAGCTCTGGGCTGGTTCATGTACATACTGACAGTCACAAACTGATCAGGGGAAGCTTTCATCACTCACTGATCTTACAGTGCAGCTGCTGTCATCTACCTGTATTTTGGTTTGTTTTATCAGTCATTTCTGTTTCTCCGACACACTACACACAAATGTATGTCACAGATGGGAGCACAGACAAATGTTTAACATCACCTACCTACTTTTAGAAAATACCATGATTGACTAGTTGATCTTAAAAAAGCTGTGCCCACAGGTGGGCACTAGTAGGATTGACGGCTTGAACTCAGGCAGCTAGAACCAGGCAAAAGCACCAGGAGTAATTTAACCAACTCAGCCACCCTTTAATATGACACCTACTTAAATTCTATTTAAAGCTCTAAAGTTAAATCTTAGTATTTTGATGTTAGAGCAGCTTTAACCTATCCAAATTTTTCTGAGCATTGGTAGTATAATTCAAATCCCAAAACATTAATTTAAAAATGAGCTTCTTTACCTCTGATGTAGGTCCCTCAATCTGTAGTTACCATTCTGTGGTCTTGAGCAATTTCCCAACTGTTACTCTTGAGTAATAGCCAATCAACACTTTAAGATAAATGTTGTTAAGTTGTTTATTTTTTTATTAATGTGAAAAACAGACTACTGTTTAAAAGTTTGGGGTCACCCAGACAATTTCATGTTTTCCATGAAAACTCACACTTTTATTTATGTGCTAACATAATTGCACAAGGGTTTTCTAATCATCAATGAGTCTTTCAACACCATTAACTAACACAATGTAGCATTAGAACACAGGAGTGATGGTTGCTGGAAATGTTCCTCTGTACCCCATGGAGATATTCCATTAAAAATCAGATGTTTCTTGCTAGAATAGTCATTTACCACATTAACAATGTCTTGACTGTATTTCTGATTAATTTAATGTTATTTTCATTGAAAAAAAAGCTTTTTGTTCAAAAATGAAAGAATTAGGACAGTTCTAAGTGACCCCAAACTTTTGAATGGTAGTGTATGTAAATGTGTGGATTTGTCTATTCAAACAGAAAAAAACCTGCATGTATACAGAGTCTATTTACTCCTTTTTTTTTTTTTTTTTTTTTTGAAAATGAGACCGTGCATCTGTAAATACAGGGGAGTACACAGACCCAAAAGCCATCTCAAAGTAAATCTCACACTCCGTGCAGCGTTTCCTACATCATCTTGAGTTGCATTAACCTCTGCCATGCCGTGTGCTGCTTGTTTCTTGTCCAGGCGAGTAAAGACCTGCTGCTGGCCTTCTCGAGGGATTTCCTGAGCGGAGAGGGTATCCTCCCCCGGCACCTGGGCTACCTTGGGTTACCAGTCTCCCACGTCCAGAGGCCTCTGGACGAGTTCAACTTCGCTGTGAAAAATTTGGCAGTCGACTTGAAATGCGGCATCCGTCTAGTGTGAGTGAGACGTCATGAATTTTAATGTGACGCTGTGATCCCAGAAGGGATACTTCTTCTCTCAGAGGTCATTCTGGACTGCGTGGTGGTGTCCCAGCAGCTCAGAGGGATTCGGTGTTTAGGACTCTGCAGCAGAGAAGTGTCAGACAGGGGATTTCCTCTGTGGGATTTTCGCTGAAGGACGATCTCTTTGTCTGGCCTGTCGCTGTAACTGCATTACTCTGATCATAGTTCAGTCTCATGTGTGTGTTTCCGAAAAGTTCATTTTTCGTGTTTGCTCTTTTATTGCACAGAAAGGTTGAAGACTGAAGATCTCCTCTCCAGTGATAAGATTAGTATTCTCTGGGTTACTCTTAGACTGGCAGGCTTCTTCACTGGTATTTCTCTGGTTTTAGGAGGATTAGATGTAAAAGGCCACTATTTTAAATTGAAAATTCAAAGAAAGACATGATGAACTCATCAGAAAAAGGTCAAATATGCTTCATGAGTGTGGATGAACTCTTGTTCATACTACATCAGGTGTCTGCGTGCTGAAGTTTATTGCTGTGGTTGTGAATTTTTGGGTGTACACCTGTGGACAGCGCACAAACCCTTTCATGAAAATCTTTGGCAGAAAGCTGTAAAAGAAAATGATGAGTTTAATAATCACTGATATAGTTCTTAGTTGGACACTGTGGGAGTTATGACAGCATATAATTGTATCTGTCAGAGTTTCCCTCCAGGGATTAAGTAATATAATGTTAAGCAATCAGAGACCTTTTTGTATAAGTAAAAAAGTCATCATTTTTAAATATGAAATACGTGCTGCCTCTGATCAAGGACTTTTTTTCCAGCTACTAGCCAAATCAAAACTTGGATGATTACGGCTCCCCTCATCAACTAACGTTTGTTTGACTATTAGAAGGCAGCCCTACATAACTGGATCAAGTATTTGCTGGGATGAAAATTCAAGAATTGATTAATTGTTGCATAGTATTAAGTACAGTGGATATTATTCTCTGTGGTGGTAGAACTGCTTTTTACACATGGACATGTAACAGTCACGTAGAAGCAGATAAGTTATATGGGTCATCTGGTGGTATTATTGTAACAAATACTGATCATAGCCACGTTTTCAAACCTGAAGATATTCATTTTATTCTAATATGACTAATAAAGAGCTATTTGGCATTTTAGCGTAAAAACACTAAACTGATTAAACCAATTATCAGAATTATTGGATTTAAGCATTATTACAATCCCCTCATTTAGGACTGCTGTCTTCGTGGACACCAGTTTCACTAAATCCTATGAGCAGCCAAACAGCTAAGCAGTGAGTTCAAACTCACTACAAAACTCAGACTCCTTTAGATTCAGCTAATAATAAACTGTAGGTGTCTCACTACCAGAGATCCCTTTCACATTGTCACACCGATTTGTGATTTTATTCTATTATTGTAACACATACTGATCATAGCCACATGTTTTCTAACCTGGTTACTTTAAATCTCTCCTGCTGTCCACCCATGGTGTAGAAAATAAAAAGAGAAGCAAACAGGGATTCCTATCTTGCATTCATTTCTGATAAATGTATATTTGTTTAAATACGATATTGTCCTCAGGCGTGTGATGGAGCTCCTCGTCCAGGACTGGAGTTTATCAGCGAAGCTCCGTCTGCCGGCCATCAGCCGCCTGCAGAAGGTCCACAACGTCGACGTCGCTCTGCACGTGCTCAGAAGCAAAGGAATCGACCTCAAGGATGAACACGGTAATGAATAAATTTATGATCTGGGAGATTTGAATGAATGGCTGCCCTCAGCGAAATGGGATTTGTTGTGTATTTTTTTTTATCAACTATTTCAAAAGGTAAAGTGTTACATATTCATTGTGTTCTCATACTTGGTTGTGCTTTCTACAACTTTCCGACTCTTCTCTTTGATTACATCTGCAGTTCAACATCAATCTTCTGATATTCACATTATTTTTTCCCAGCCACAAACCAAAATTATGTTTGCAGCATGTATTTAACAGTTGTGTTCTTATGTTTAGGCGCCACCATTGACTCGAGAGATGTTGTGGATGGACACAGAGAAAAGACACTGAGCCTCCTGTGGAAAATCATCTTTGCATTTCATGTGTGTATTACATTTTGTTTCCCTCTGGTGAATAGTTCTGAGAAGTATTTATACTTTTTTAACAAGGTGATTGATGTGCTACTAATGTGTTTAGGTGGAGGTGATTCTGGATGAGGATCAGCTCAGGGACGAGATCGGCTTCCTGAAGAGAACCCTGAGGACCAAACGGAGCCTGGCGTCTCTGAGGACCGATCGGGGCCTTCAGCTGAGTCCGGCAATGACCAAGGTGCCGTATGAACACAGCAGCACCAAGGTTACCCTGCTGATGGACTGGGTCCGCTCTGTGTGTGACTTCTACAACCTCAAGGTGAGACACACTGGGGAAAAAAAAAAAAAAAAAACACTGTCATGTTCGGAGTTAAAGTTCCAGAGTTCTATAGGTTTTGATTAAATTCTGTCTTGTTTGGCTTGGTGCAGTATGACCACTTACTTTAAAGTGCTATTGGATTTTTCTAACCTTTGGTGTTGTGTCTTTGCTGGAAGCTTTATCTTCAATCTGTCTATAAACAGTTAATGCTTTCTCTTTATTTCAAATGGAAATGATTTGACGAGTAAAGAAACAACGTGAGTATTAGGTTTGAAATAACCGATGAACATGGTGATTTTGCTTAGGCTGCTAAATTTGCACCAAATGCCAACCTCAACAAAAAGATATCATCAATACAAATATCTACGGGCAGCTACGTTTCTGTGGAGCAAGGATATACGCCCCATGTACATTTGACAATCAATTACAATATGTGTGCAGATACATATTTTGCACATACACAACCAGTCAAAAACTTTTTACACACCTTCTCATTTAGTGTGTTTTCTTTATTTAAATTTAGACCATTTACATTGTAGATTCTCACTGAAGGCGTTAAAGGTATGAATGAACACATATGGAATTATGTAGAAGTAAACAAAAAAGTGTGAAATAAGTCAAAACATACTTATAACTTATATTTTAAATTATTCAAAATAGCCACTCTTTGCTTTGACAACAGCTTTGAACATTCTTGGATTCTCTTAATGAGCCTCATGAGGTAGTCTCCTGAAATGGTTTTCCATCAGTCTTGAAGGAGTTCCTAGAGATGCTGAGCACTTATTGGCTACTTTTCCTTCACTCTGCGGTCCATCTCATCCCAAAACAACAGGATTGGGTTTAGGTCAGGTGACTATGGAGGCCAGGTCGTCTGACAGCACTCCATCACTCTCCATCTTAGTCAAATACCCCTTACACAGCCTGGAGGTGAGTTTGGGGTCATTGTCTTGTTGAAAAACATGTGATGGTCCAACTAAACGCAAACCAGATGGGATGGCATGTTGCTGCAGGATGCTGTGGTCGCCATGCTGGTTCAGTGTGCTGTCAATTCTGAATAAATCCCCAGCAGTATCACCAGCAAAAAAAACCCACACCATCACACCTCCTCCTCCATGCTTCACGGTGGGACCATGCACGTAGAGACGATTTGTTCACAATTGTTTGTTTGCTACATAATTCCATATAGCTTGCTTTATAATTTTGATGTCTTCAGTATGTATCTACAATGTAGAAAATAGTAAAAATAAATAAAAAAAAACATTGAATGAGAAGGGGGGCTGCACAGTGGTATAGTGGTTAGCACTTTCGTCTTGCAGTGAGAAGATCTCTGGTTCACGTCCCGGCTTTCCCGGGATCTTTCTGCATGGAGTTTGCATGTTCTCCCTGTGCATGCGTGGGTTTTCTCCGGGTACTCTGGCTTCCTCCCACAGTCCAAAAATATGCTGAGGTTAATTGATCATTCTAAATTGCCCGTAGGTGTGAATGTGAGAGTGATTGTTTGTCTGTATATGTAGCCTTGTGACAGACTGGCGACCTGTCTAGGGTGTCCCCTGCCTTTGCCCGAGTCAGCTGGGATAGACTCCAGCCCCTCTCCAACCCTAATGAGGATTAAGTGGTGTATAGATGATGGATGGATGGATGGATGGATGGATGGATGGATGGATGGGTGAATGAGAAGGTGTGTCCAGACTTTTGACTGGTAGTGTATATCAGGGCCTTGGAATTTAAAGACGTCATTCACATCTCTGTAGTCCATTAGCCATCAAGGAATTGCCGCTGCTTTGATTTGTACATGTTTACTATCAGCATTGCCCAAGCGCAGTGTATAGCTCTAAATTCTTAAGAAATCCAGTGCTAACCCCGTCCGCTACAGCACAACCTGTAATCAGCTGCTGCATCCTGTAGAAAGCACAACTTCACAGCCTTTCAGGAAAAACCCAGGGAAGCATAAAGTCCAACTTCAAGGATACAGTAAATGAAGTCTGCTGTCTGTGTGAGCAGGTGGAGAACTTCACCGTGACGTTCTCGGATGGCCGCGTCCTCTGCTATCTTATCCACCACTACCACCCCAGTCTCCTGCCAGAGGCGTCCGTCAGTCACAGCACCACTCAGACTGTCGAGTGCTCACCGAGGGGCCGACTGGAGCTCAGCTGCTCAGCCAGCGACTCCGACAGCTCCTTTGACTCCATGCCGACAGGCCCGAACGGTACGTGTCAGTTGTGTGCTGCAACCTCAGTGCAGCTGCCTGTATGGATGCATCTTTTCATCTACTGTTCAGTTAGCAGGATGTTTGTGCGTCACACGGACATTTGGAGAAAATCAAAGTGTGGAAAACGGCAAGAAACAGGGATTTAAAAAGCTGCACATCCACCTGTTAGATGAATTTTTTAAGCTGAAAAGTCTTCTTCCGATAGAGAGCATTGATATTACTTTACAATCCGGGCCACATTTCAACCCAAACTAGATGTTTTGGAACTTTTGCTGGCTGAAACAAAAAAACATCATTGTTCTTCACTTATAGTGACTTAATATTAGAGAACAGGTGAATGATATCATATTGTGGCTCAGAAGTTAAATGTGTTTTCTAGCTTCAAGGAGATTATTATAAATGTAGGAACAGACAATAACGACACGTAATGATGTTATTCTGTGATCAGGGCTAGATTCTCCATCACTGAAGTTTAAAGAGCTCCTGGATAATGAGAAAAACAACTTCAAACTGGTCAACAGTGCTGTGGCGTTCCTGGGCGGAGTTCCTGCCATGATCAACCCAGCTGACATGTCCAACACCATTCCCAACGAGAAGGTGAGATGAAGACGGGAGCTTTTCTCCACTCTTTCTGCTTATGTGTAGAAACCAGATGATAGAAGTAATTAAATAACATGTTTACATGCGCTGTAAGCAGATTTCTCTCATTACTGTTCCTGTCACCAGGCTTGTAATAACTGATTGCATGTAAGGCCATAAAATACGTGTTCTAAAAGAGAAATGGAGCTTTCTATTCCACTCAGGTCTCTCTCTAAACACAAAAAATCCACATTGCTATTATTATAACATAAAGTGTTTGTAGCTGTTTGTTGAACAGCAACGTGGCATTTGTTTCTCTCAGGTAGTTAAGGCTGCAACCAACAATTGTTTTTCATTATCACTTTATCTGCAGATAATTTTGTCCGTGAAAGCAAGACCTGTTATAATTTTTCAAACCTGAAGATATTAGTTTTATTCTAACATGACAAATAGAGAGATGTTTGGCATTTTAGCTTAAAAAATACTAACCTGGTTAAACCAATTTTCAGAATTAGTGGATTTAAGCATTATTACAGTCCCCTCATTTTAAAAGTCAATATTTACAGTGGCTCAAAAATACACATACAGAAAGAGTTTCCAGCATGTCTGAAAACTGGAGTCCAGACCAGCGTGAAACCCTACAGCTTCAACCATATTGATTTGTTTCCAGGTTGTGATGTCCTACCTGTCCTTCTTGTGTGCTCGTCTGCTGGACCTGCGGAATGAAACCAGAGCAGCTCGGGTCATACAGGGCGCCTGGAGGAAATACAGACTAAAGAAAGATCTACAGCTCTACAAGGTTGGTGCTATGTTTTTATTTATCTGAGTAAATTAAAAGCAAAAGAGCCACTTGAGCCCTTCATGTATGAATGCAATAATTCAGGTCAGATCAGGAGAACAACCAAATCTGTTTCAGTTGCTGGTGTTTTGCTTTGTTATTATTATTACTCCCTCAAGGAATGCAGCAGAGTTATGTGACGATCGGCGTACGTTTGTCCTTACGTCTGTTATTCTGTCTGTGTGCAACTTTACTCAAAAACGGATTGACGGATTTGGATGAAATATTCAGGGAAGGTCAGAAATGACACAAGGACCAAGTGATTAGATTTTGGCAGTGATGCGGCTTATAGTCTGGATCCACGGATTTGTTAAAGATTTCTGTATCTTTGTGAGTTACCTGCACAGCGTCACTGTAACTATGACAACAAATGAACACTACGTCAGCTGCCTGCTGATGATCACATGGTTGCGATCATGCTACAAATCCAGCTCTGCAAAGTTATTGGGACTTATCTGTTGGAAATGATTCAAGGAACAACTGATTAAATTGTGGGGATGTTTCTGAATCCCATCAGTTCCTTCCGCCCGCTACATATTTAGGTCATGCGATTCGGTATCCGTACATAACACACACCTGTGCTCAGCACAAGGTCATTTTGTTTGTGGGTACATCTATATTAAATGGCCAAAATTCTATTGTGCCGTGATTTCTGATGCTGCATTTCTAAAAAACAACAAACAAAACAAGCCAAACAGAAAATGCTGCATTTCTGACAATGCCATATGGGGGAATGAGCAGAGCAGAGTACTGCGCTCTCTGAGTACTTTTCTTGTTTATTTTTGGATTGTTCATAATTACTTTCCCCAGAACATGTTATTGATGCTGTATACATGGGTAGTAATTTTGGTGTCAATTATCACTTTGAAATCAATGTGACACTATGACAAACCTATAGTTCCCCTGTCTTTGCAGGGTTTTTCACTGAGTTTCAGCTCTTGTTTAACTGTCCAACCAGCTTCAAATTAAAGATGACACTGCTCGATATAAAAGAGATACAGAACAAAAAATAGAACCAGTATTAAGTTTATCTCATTTTCTTCTTTGGATACAGAAGAGAAACATGGCTGCGGTGAAAATCCAGGTGGTGGCAAGGAGGTTTCTCCAGAAGTGCAGAGCTAAGAGGCAGAGTCAAGCTGCTGTTATCATTCAGTCATTCTGGAGGGGCTATGTAACCCGCAAGAGGCTGAGACTGAAAAAAGAGGCTCAGCTTCGGACGGTGCAGCACGAAGCAGCAACTGTTGTCCAGGTAGGTTCACATATGTACTGATAAACAGGACTGATAACAAAGTGGGAATGACCCAAGTTGAACATGATTAGACTTTCTGAACATGTAGCTACACTGTACTGAAAAAAACTATCCATATTAGATGTTGCAGTATTTTTCAGTGTCCTCAGGTGTTGCTTGATCTGATTTAGTTTTTCCTACTTCAGAGATTCCAGTTGTAAGAGTTTGGCCAAGGACACGCTGATATTAATGGCCATGAATTTACATGCTCTCAAGTCAACCTTTATGATTTTGCTTCTTTTTTTTTTGGACAATTTCCCTTTGTCAGTTTTGTTACAGCAAGGACATTTGCTGCACAATGAAGCGGCCATATGCAATTGTTCATTGAATAAATGTTTCTTATCTGGTCTGTACAGGCTCAGTGGAGGATGTTTTCGGCCATGAGGGATTACCAACGCCTCAGATATTACACCATTGTTGTCCAGGCACAATGGCGAATGAGGAGGGCAACCTCTTCTTATGGAAAAATCTACTGGGCGGCAACAGTCATTCAGAAGTACTCACGAGCATGGGCTCTTTCAAGAAGAGATCGGGACCATTATGTCTGCCTTAGGACTGCAGCGGTGAAAATACAGAGAGGGTACAGAAGATGGAAAGCTCAGAAAACACACAAAGAAAATCGTGCTGCTGAAGTCATACAAGCTGCATTTAAAGAATGGTACAAGGACAAGATGGCAAAAAAATCTGCCGCTGCTGTAAGAATTCAATCTTGGTACAGAATGCACACGTGTCTCTGTAACTACAGAAAGATCAAGAGCAGTGCTGTGCTCATTCAAGCCCAGTACAGAGGCCATGTACAAAGGCGCTGCTTTCGGATGTTGAAGTTGCAGCACCACTCGGCTGTTGTCATCCAGAGTGCCTTCAGAGGGCATGCTGCCAGGAAACAGGAGGCCAAGATGAGATGTGCTGCAGTCATAATCCAACGCTGGTTCAGGGCCTCTGTGGCAAGAGACACGGAAAGGAACATGTTTCTGAGGATGAGACACGCGGCTGTTACCATACAGGCAACTTATCGGGGAAAAGTGGCTCGAGAGTCGCTGAAAAAACGACACGAGGCAGCAACAGTAATCCAGGCAGCTTTTAGGAAATACGCTGCCCAAAGGCACTACTTTGTCTTGAGAAAAGCTGCAACTGTGATACAGCAGAGGTACAGAGCCACAGTTTTGGCTCGTAAGACAAAGAATGAATATGATGGTCTTAGGAATGCTGCGCTCACTTTACAAGCTAACTGGAGAGGCAGAGCTGACAGGAAGAGGATAAAACAGCGGCATCAGTGTGCAACACTGATACAGGCCTACTATCGTCAGCACAGAGCACAAACAGAGTACAAATCCATGAAGGCAGCAGCTGTAGTCATACAACATGCTTACAGAGCCTTTGTGGCTGGAAAGGAGACGAGGAAAGCATACCTACAAAAGAAAGCAGCATGTGTTATTCTCCAAGCTGGATTCAGAGGCATGACAGTTAGGACAGAGCTGAAGAAAAAGCACCAGGCAGCGACTGTCATTCAGTCTTTTATAAGAATGTTTTTATGTAGGAAACAGTATTTTTTCCTTCAGAGTGCAGCAATTATCATCCAATGCCGATACAGAGCTCTTCTACTCTGCAGAGAGCAGCAAAATGAATTCAGAAAACTAAAGCAAGCCACCATAACGATGCAAGCTGTCTTCCAGGGACTGAGGGTCAGGAAAGACCTAAACAAAAGGCACAATGCCGCCACAACAATCCAGGCTCAGATCAGGATGCGAAGAATGCGTTTGGCTTACCTTGCTACCCAGCGTGCTGCAATTGTTATACAGCAACGCTACCGGGCTAAAATGCTCATGGATCAACAGATGCAGAGGTACAGAAGAATGAAATGTGCAGCTGTCATCATCCAGGCAGTGTACCGTGGCCACCAGGACAGGAGAAAAATTGCAGAGATGCACCGAGCCGCGACATTAATTCAGAGAATGTTTCTGACCACCCGAGATAGAAAGCAGTTCCTAGCTATCAAGGCAGCAGCTTTGGCCTGTCAGCAGAGGTACAGAGCGGTGATCCTGGCAAGAAAAGACCGTCTGGACTATCTGTCAAAGCGCAGCGCAGTCGTTTGTCTGCAGGCAGCCTACAGAGGATATGAAGTTAGAAAGCAGCTGCGAATCGAGCATATGGCAGCTGTAACAATTCAGTCTCACTTCAGAAAGCACCAGCAGAGAACCAACTACAAAAAGCTCCGCTGGGCTTCCTGTGTATTACAGGCACGTTATAGAGCTAACAAAAAAATGAGAACGGAGGTGCACGCCTTAAGAGCCAAAAGAAATGCTGCTGTTGTCTTACAAGCTGCCTTCCGCGGAATGAAATCCAGACGAATCATCAAACAATGGCATCAGGCTGCCAATGTTATCCAGAGAGCTTATAGGGCCCGCTGCGAATGCAAGCACTATTTTACCTTAAAATCTTCCGTGCTCAGCATTCAGCGCAGGTATCGGGCAAATGTTGCGGCAAAAAAACAAAAGAAACAATATGAACAAATCCGTAAAGCAGCCATCATCCTCCAGGCAGCGTACAGAGGGCAGCAGGTCAGAAAGGAGGTTGCTTGTCGCCATCAGGCCGCCGCTGTGATCCAATCTGCATTCAGAAAACACAAAGAGCAAGCCAAATTCCAGGCAATGCGACTGTCTGCCATTATCATCCAGAGACGCTATAGAGCTCATGTTCTTCAGAGGAGAGACAGAGAGAACTTCCTGACAATGAGACGTTCTGTAGTTGTTCTTCAGGCAGCTTTCAGAGGTTGTCGTGTGCGGAACAACATGACCAAGATGCACAGGGCAGCTACTGTCATTCAGGCCAACTTCAAGAGGCACAAACAACAATCTGCCTTCAGGAGACAACGCTGGGCAGCCTCTGTCTTGCAGCAGAGGTTTAGAGCTCAGAGACAGAGAGACCTTGAGGTGAAACATTATGAGGAGGTCAGAAAGTCAGTCGTCATGCTTCAGGCTGCATATCGTGGAATGAAATCCAGACGAAACATCAAACAGATGCATCAAGCTGCCAGTGTTGTCCAAAGAGCTTACAGGGCCCACTGCGAACGCAGGCAGTATGTTCGTCTCAAATCATCTGTTCTGGTCCTACAGAGAAGATATCGAGCCACTGTAGCAGCAAAGGAGCAGATGCATAAATACCAAAAAATGTGTAGAGCTGCTATTGTCCTCCAGGCAGCGTACAGAGGGCAGCAGGTCAGAAAGGAAGTTGGTCATTGCCATCAGGCTGCCACTGTGATCCAATCTGCATTCAGAAAATGCAAAGAGCAAGCCAAATTCCAGGCAATGCGACTGTCTGCCATTATCATCCAGAGACGCTATAGAGCTCATGTTCTTCAGAGGAGAGACAGAGAGAACTTCCTGACAATGAGATGTTCTGTAGTTGTTCTTCAGGCAGCTTTCAGAGGTTGTCGTGTGCGGAACAACATGACCAAGATGCACAGGGCAGCTACTGTCATTCAGGCCAACTTCAAGAGGCACAAACAACAATCTGCCTTCAGGAGACAACGCTGGGCAGCCTCTGTCTTACAGCAGAGGTTTAGAGCTCAGAGACAGAGAGACCTTGAGGTGAAACGTTATGAGGAGGTCAGAAAGTCAGTCGTCATGCTTCAGGCTGCATATCGTGGAATGAAATCCAGACGAAACATCAAACAGATGCATCAGGCTGCCATTGTTGTCCAAAGAGCTTACAGGGCCCACTGCGAACGCAGGCAGTATGTTCGTCTCAAATCATCTGTTCTGGTCCTACAGAGAAGATATCGAGCCACTGTAGCAGCAAAGGAGCAGATGCATAAATACCAAAAAATGCGTAGAGCTGCTATCGTTCTCCAGGCAGTGTTCAGAGGGCAGCAGGTCAGAAAGGATGTTGCTTGTCGCCATCAGGCTGCCACTGTGATCCAATCTGCATTCAGAAAACACAAAGAGCAAGCCAAATTCCAGGCAATGCGACTGTCTGCCATTATCATCCAGAGACGCTATAGAGCTCATGTTCTTCAGAGGAGAGACAGAGAGAACTTCCTGACAATGAGACGTTCTGTAGTTGTTCTTCAGGCAGCTTTCAGAGGTTGTCGTGTGCGGAACAACATGACCAAGATGCACAGGGCAGCTACTGTCATTCAGGCCAACTTCAAGAGGCACAAACAACAATCTGCCTTCAGGAGACAACGCTGGGCCACCTCTGTCTTGCAGCAGAGGTTTAGAGCTCAGAGACAGAGAGACCTTGAGGTGAAACGTTATGAGGAGGTCAGAAAGTCAGTCGTCATGCTTCAGGCTGCATATCGTGGAATGAAATCCAGACGAAACATCAAACAGATGCATCGAGCTGCCAGTGTTGTCCAAAGAGCTTACAGGGCCCACTGTCAACGGCAACAGTATCTGAAATTGAAATTGTCCGTCCTGACCATTCAGCGAAGACATCGGGCTACTACGGCAGCTAAAGCGCAAAGAACACAGTACCTGGAAATGTGCAGCGCAGCCATCATCCTCCAAGCAGTGTTCAGAGGGCAGCAGGTCAGAAAGGAGGTTGCTTGCCGCCATCAGGCCGCCACTGTGATCCAGTCTGCATTCAGAAAACACAGAGAGCAAAACAGATTCCAGGCAATGCGACTCTCTGCCGTTATCATCCAGAGACACTATCGTTCCTGTGTTCTTAAAAGACGACAACAGGAAGAGTTTCTGTTACTGAAACACTCCGCCATCCAGATTCAAGCAGCCTTCAGAGGCTGGTGTGTCAGGAGGGACATCAGCCGACAAAACCGAGCTGCTGTTGTGATCCAGTCATACTGGAGAGGTTCAATGCTGCGGTGGATCTTCCAGACGAAGAGAGAAGCAGTAGTGAAGCTTCAGCGGAGGGTCCGAGCAGTGCAGCTCGGCAGAGAGGAGAGGAACAATTACTCCCAAATGAGGAAAGCTGCCGTCACGCTACAGAAATGCTGCCGAGGCTGGATTGCAAGACGGCAGGTAAAGTTCACCGGTTGCTAGAAATGTTTATCCTGCCTTCCAGGCAGCCCTTAGTTTACAGTACTTGCTCAAATGAAACTTAAAAGTAACATCAATAGAAGTGTTAATTTGATGTGACATTTGTGATATTAAAATAGATTTATTGATATGAAAGGAAATGACTGTCTGTCTGGAAGTATTGAAATTATGATTCATATTGAACAGGCTAAAAAAGGCTCAAAAATTTTTTCCAGTCCTTTAAAATTAAGCCAATATGTTTCAGGTACTTGTGGCAGTTCAGGCAGAGAAGAGACTCCGTTTTACATCTGCAGTTTTCCATCATCTCAGCGCCATAAAGATCCAACGAGCCCTGAGAGCTCACTGGGCTTTAGAGTCAGCTAAAAGACAGATCCATTCTGTCATCACCATACAGGTACAGCAACAAGAGCCCATAATGCCGTTTACTAGTGAAGAACACAACATGTCTTAAACTTGTTCTCTTATTTTTTTTTTTAAGCGATGGGTGAGAGCAAGGCAGCAGAGGACACGGTACCTGGAAGACAGGAAGAAGGTGGTTATAGCTCAGAGAGTAGTCAAAAGCTGGCTAGCTCGTCGGAACAAAGCCGCTTCCATCATCCAGCAGGCTGTTCGGAAATTCCTTCTTCTGAGACGCCAGAAGAAGGTTCAAAGGGCCATTGTCAAGGCTCAGGTATAACAATCACTGCTGAAATTAATACAGCTGATACTGAAACGGGCGAGTTCACACATTTTCATCATGTCATTTCTATATAATCTATAGTCGGATGTTTGTATGAGCCCTAAAAGTTTCCTCTTGGTTATACTGGCCAGTCAGAGTTAAAATGCCCTTTTAGTGTAAGTCAGTGACAAAATCCACAGACTGGATCCACTGTGCAAAAAATTTATTCAATTTTCATCTGAAGTTCAACTATTTGTGCTGAAACAAATCAAGTAAATATCTTCCAAAGTTACTTTTTTATTGCAACATTCCCCTGTTATTATCCATCCACTTCAATGCAATGAGAAACGCTGTCCAGAAGAAAAAAACAAATAGGAGCTTCAACACCAAAGACTGTAAGCTTGGAAGATATCTCCATGATTTTACTGCCTGGATAGAAGGACTGTGGATTCCACTGATACTGGGATGGATCCGTTGATGGCCAGTCTGTAAAAGAGACCTTTAAATGTCACGTGGACACTGAAATGAAGCTTTAGGACAAAGAATACAAACTTCAGACAAACTTGTCATATACTGATAAAACCATTTTCAACCACAGACACATGGCTCACTACAGGAACACTGTCCTGGTAAACTATGGCCTCATCTTCATTATGTGACCTCTGGCCAGAACCCATTAACTGCCACAGAAAACCTTGTTGTGGTGATGCAGCAGAAACTGCAGTTAATCATCAACATCCTGTTTAAGACAGAAGTGAAAAAACTGTGAGCTTATTCTTTATGATGGAGCTTGAATTATTCTAGTTCAATTTCTGTGACAAATCATCATTGTGTACTCCCACTTTGTGTCCGCTGAAAGTGTGGTGAAGTTTAAATGCCTCTGTAACACAGCAGTCTCAAAAACAGTTGTATCGACCTTCAAAGTTACAGAATGTGCAAATAATATCTGTAAAGCTTCTATAGAAGCTCTTATCACGTGACTCTGTAGTATTATTTATCATCATCACAGTATCTGTGGTGGTTAGCACTTTCGCCTTGCAGCTAGAAGATCCCCGGTTTCCGTCCCAGCCTTCCCGGGATCTTTCTGCATGGAGTTTGCATGTTCTCCCTGTGCACGGATGGGTTTTCTACGACTTTCTCGCACAGTCCAAAAACATGCTGAGGTTAATTGGTAACTCTAAATTGTCCATAGTGAATGGAAATGTGATTTTTTTTTTTGTCTCTCTGTGTAGTCCTGTGATAGACTGGTGACCTGTCCAAGGTGTCTCCTGTCTTTACCCTAAGTCAGCTGGGATAGACTCCAGCCCCCCGTGGCCCTAATGATGATTAAGCTGTGTGTAGATAAAGGATGGATAATATCTGAGGCTAAAGTACAATATCAGTCTAGTCAGCATCTCAACCACAGTCATGTGTTCTGCAGCATGCTGTTATTCTGTAGAGCTTTACTGTTCTGGCATCAGGCATTTGAGCTCTTAATCATAATGAAAAACCAATACAGTAATGAAATATTGTTTACCTTATTTTGACGCAATGGATGACATCACAAGTAAAGTATAAATCATCAAGAAAGTGTTAGATTCTGCTGTTGTGCTGTTCTAACTTTCAAACTAGGACTTTTGAGCAAATACAAGCAGTCGTCTTTGTCAGATCATTTTTGGGAGACCTGAGAACACAAATGTAGCATGTAATTACTTTTATTTTTTTGTTACTGGTAATACTGTTTTTGCCATAATTTATCATAACAAAATGCTGGCCTTCAATTGAGTTTTTACACCATTTCAGTCCTTGAACAGGCTCGGTTTGGGAAAAGATACACCAATAGTTAGCAACTAATTGTTGGTTTTTATTTGTCTTTTTGTCCTTTTTCCATCCTCATCCCTCTAGGCTCTTTGGAGAGGACACCGCTCCCGCCGACTGAATGACAATCCCAAGATAGTGAAGCTGAGGCACCGCTTACGTCAAGTTTCCGCCAGCATCCGAGAGGAGGACAAACTGTGCAACAAGACATCTTCTGCGCTCGACTACCTCCTTCGATACAAACACTTCTCCTACATCCTAGAGGCCCTGAAAAACCTGGGTAAGACTTCAGCTTTTTCTTTTAGCTACCACATGTGAAGCAACTATAGAGCTTCCAACTAATTTTTCTGCCCCAGGTAGCTTTAGTGGAAGAACGATATTAATTGTAGTTGATGAAGGATGGCAGCTTTTTATTTGGACAAAAGAACAAGGCAAAGGATTTTAAAGTTGGATTTTAAAATATATGTCTGTAATTTTACAATCTATCAGTCTGTATTGATCCTAAGGGGAGCTTCATATGTTTGGGTGATGAGCTAAGAAAAACAAAAAGCAAACTCTTTTTAATAAGATGAAATGCACTAAATTAAATAAATCTAGATCCAGAAACTGTACTTGCTGCAATTCTTAAATCTATGAGCTGAGCATGAAAAAAAGAAGACTTGCAGAAACTGTGAGAAAAAGTTTCTCTTTTGTTGTTTGTGGCTGTGGGGAATAGAAGAAATGCTGCTGCTTTTAGGATTATATAAGCAAGTTAACATGTGTTCCCAAAATGCAATATGCAATCTGAAATCCAACTAAGTAAACAGGATTGTGTTATAGCAGAGTGTGATCCTTCAGCACGAGAGCATGACTTCCTGTTTTCACATCCAGTTATTGCAGATTTGCTCTTCTCCTGCTCAAACCTAAACTCGGATGTACAGCTGCTTGAACGAATTTCATATGCCCCAACTTAATCTCCTCTCCTGTAGCTCAGATTACTTCTGTTTGCTCGTGAAAATTGTAGTCTTAGATCTCTGTGCCCGCTTTTGGATTTTTCTGTAACAGGATTATTTGCGAGCACTTTTGAGCAAAACCAGAGCAAATCTGTGTGTCAGCAGCGACTTTATGAGTGCGAGGACAGGACTCCCCATAGAAAATAAAACTGATTATACTTGGTTACTGTATGTGAGTTGGATTCATGTGGGTATGAGGTTTGTCCTGCACTAACAGAGGACCCTCTGTGTATGCTTTTGTGTCTGTTTGTGTGTACAGAGACGGCCACCAGGCTGTCCCCAGAGTGCTGTGAGCGGCTGGTTGAGAGCGGAGCCACCAACATCATCTTCACTCTGATCCGCTGCTGCAACAGGAGCGTCCCCTGCATGGACGTCATCACCTTCTCCATCCAGATCCTCCTCAACCTCTCCAAGGTACCACAAACGCAGGGAGGCACTTTCTATGTCACATTGCCTTTTAAAGCAATCGGGTGCACTTGGGGTGTAAAACCCGAAAGTACAACACAGAAATGGGTTGACTTTCTGTAGCAGAGCTTTGACATTAACCCTATAGAGCCCAGCGTAGCACCAGTGCTGCGATTGTATAGTCATATTTGATTGGCGGTAGATTTGATTCCAGATAAGATAGATCGATCATTGTTTGTGCATATCAAATCTGGGACGTTAGACTAATATTTCACACATTCACCATGTCTCAGAGGGCTTTATGGTTGCAGTGATGGGTTTGTAAAGATACACAATAAAGCGCCTATAACAAAAATCCTTAATAAACGAGACCACAGGATTTCTGTGCAACTTTTTTACAAATTTGAGGGATACAGCTATGGTATTTTTGTGTTTTTAGATATATGTAACAGAAACAAAAGCGATTTAAAAAATTTTTTGGTTTATTGCACTTTCAAGCAATTAATTGTAGTAGTTAAGATATAGACTAACAGTCAAAAGTTTGGACACTTTCTCATTCAATGGTTTTTATTTAATTATTTTATTCATTGCAGATTAATATTGAAGACATCAAACGTATAAAATAATACATATGGAATTATGTTTTAAACAAAAAAGTGTTAATCTTCAGTATTAATCTACGATGTAGAAGATAATACAAATAAATAAAAAACATTGAATGAGAAGGTGTGTCCATATTTTTGACTGGTAGTGTAAGTCAATACATGTTATTAAAACTTGGGATATAAGGGTTATATTGATGTAAAACAAATAAAAATACTCCGCAAGATTGTACTACAGTATGCAAAAATGTAAGAGTATGTCCTGGCATACTTGCACAACGATAACTCTTAAAGGGTTAAAGCTGTGCTGTACTTTTCTCCTCAGCGCAAAAAAGATTCTGTAGTCCTGCTGTCAGATTAAGTTGCTGTAGAAGTCTGTGAACACACTCAAAACACAGGCAGTATTAATTTGATTATTGATACAAATTGTGGTTTCTGCAGCTCATGATTAACTGCGCCTTCAAATTTGAGTGTCTCTCTCTCTGAATATTTAATAAATGCAGCAGGGGAGTGATGAAGCAGTGATTGTAGGCTTTGGAGGGTGATTTAGAGGTTGAGGAGACACCTGAGATGTAGAGCAGGCATTCTGGAGCTTTGAAAATCAGTAGAAACCTTTGGAGAGTCACTCTGGGAACCTATAATGCAGCAGAGCCAGCAGCTGTGCTTTGAGGTCTCTCCCATGTGTCATTAGCTGTGGCTCCATATGACTGTCAAGCAAAGTTAAAGAGAACTCTTTAAATGTCACAAAAATAGAAAAAGGAAATGTGGATTAGACTTGTTTCCATTAACTGCTTTGGGGCAAATAAACAAGGCTATGTAGTTCTGTCAGAAGGTGGCAGTATACGCTGTGAGAATAAAAAGCCAGAAACAACCAAGGGTGTGTTCCAATATTCGTACTACCATGTGATACAGTATGCCAGTAAAACTTTTTTCTCAATACATATAGTCGACACATATGCCAAAAATACCAGGATGTCCTACATCCAGTCAGATTTAGCTGTGAAGAAACATGCGTTTCTGGATATTCTGACCCATAATCCTCGGTGCAGTAACATCACATATGTTGTAGTGTCTCACGTGAGCAGAAACAAGGTTGAGGTGCTGATGTTACCAATGGTTTCTCTTCTCTGTGTTGTGTCGATAAAAAGACACACAAAATCGTCCGTCACACAAGACTTGTACTCCTCTGTCTTTGAACACATACACAAAATGTTTCATCGTAAGGCGGGAAACAATCAGCGCATGTACAGTACAAGATGGAACACATACCTTTACAGTCGATAAAAAGGACGCACAAACTCTTCCATCATGCAAGACTTGTACTCCTAAAGAAATTAAAAAAGAAAAGCACTGAGAGTGCAGTACTCCGCCAAGGCTGCTCAGTCATTGTATCATTTCCGACAGATGAAATCTTCAATAAAAAAATGACCTTGCGCTGAGCACGGGCATATGTTATGCATGTGTAAGTTATGTACGGATACAGAATCACATGACCTAAATATGTAGCGGACGGCAGGAATTGATGGGGCTCAGAAACACCCCCACAATTTAATCAATTGTTCCTTGTATCATTTCCGATGGATAAGTCCCAATAAGTCTGCAACGGTCGTTTTTAAGTAGGATCACAATCATGTGATCGTTAGCAGGCAGCTGACGTAGTGTTCACTTATTGTCATAGTTACAGTGACGCTATCTTGGAATGATACAGAAATCTTTAACAAATCTGTGGATCCAGACTATAAGCCGCATCACTGCCAAAATCTACTCAGTTGATCCTTGTGTCATTTCTGACCTTCCCTGAAAATTTCATCCAAATCCATTAGTCAGTTTTTGAATAATGTTGCTAACAGACAGACAGACAAACCAACGCTGATCGTCACGTAACTCCGCCGCATTCCTTGGCGGAATAGAAAGCATTTGTTGTGGTATTTTACAAGAAAATGTAAAAATAATACATTTGTTTAAGATATTGATGGTGACATATTGTCAACATCCATGTTATTCATTATGGTGATTAGTTGTGGCAGCCCTAAATCTTTTCACCCTGTGCTTTACGTGAACAACTGTTTAGGATGTTTTGATATCATGTTTGTGCTTTACTTCCTTCTTTGCTGTCTTTCTTTTCCTCTCTTTCACTCACCAACTCTCTCATTGTTGATTTCCTCCCTCAGTACCATAAGACCATTGAGGCGGTGTTTTCGGTGGAAGACTCTGTGGAGACGCTGCTGGACCTGCTGCAGAGATATCGGGAGAAAGCAGGAGATAAAGTGGCAGAAAAAGGGGGAAGCATCTTCACTAAGGCCTGCTTCCTTGTTGCTCTGCTGCTGCAGGATAAGCACCGTGCTCAGGTACATAGCCAATATATCATGCAGAATAGAGAAATGCATAAATTCAATATCAAATGCTCATTTTACAGGACACATGATGATAAAAAATGGTAACTTTATCTTCTTTAGGAGGTCATGAAGCTCCCCAAGGTCTTGGATCGGATACGCAGTATTTACCGCCTCACTGCTCGCAAGCACAAGATGGACGCAGAAAGAACCATTATCAAACAGAAAATTAACGCTTCTATCAATGGAAGCTTTTTCGTTTCAGCAACACCTCGTAAATCCCGCCCTGCGCCAAAGTATGTATATTTATGTTTGCATCCAGTGCCATATATGTCTGAGTTAAACAAATATGTTTATGTTTGCAACGATAATTGAAATCCCGTTTGTTTTTTCAGATTTGCCCCGGATTGGGTCCTGAGAAAGGACAAACTCAAAGACATCGTGGACCCACTCAGGGCCATTCAGGTGGTGGCAGACACACTGTCCATTGTGTTGTAAATAGATAAACTTTTACGTTTTTATTCATTGTTGTTTTTTTCTTCAGAAAAAAAACATTTTTTATGTTGTTTTCATTACTAATTGATTTCCATGTACATAATAAAACAAATCTGTGTTTTTAAAAGTATTGACATGGTGTTCCTTGGCTAAATTTTATATACAGCGCTAGACAGAGGGAAACAAAATTTACTTTCTACAAACTGAAAATCCTGACACATCTCATACACTCAATAAGATTTTGATCTGAGGAGTGTGGAACATGTGGAGCTTAGCTCTGTTGTGTTCCCCGGGCCAATCCTGAGCAGTTTTTGTGGTGTGTCAGGGTGCATTGTCCTGCTGAGGGTAGCAGCTGGCATCAAGGACTGCTGTCATGGTGGTTGGGGGATTGTCTGATATCCAATGGGTGGTACATTTCAAACATCCACTTGAATGTCAGGACTCAAGGTTTCCCAGCAGAACGTTGCATTATAACAAGATGATCGATGTTATTCATTTCAGTTGTCAAAATGTTGTGGCTGATTGGTGTTCTAATTTTAAAGTGAAAGAAGAGAAAGAAAACAAGGAGTTGAAGGAAAAGAAGAAAACATCAATTTCAACACTCTCTCCACCTTCCTCCCTTCTAGATCTTTGCTTTGCCCAGTGCTTGAGTCTACAGTTTCTTCACTTTGCTTTTCTCTTTTTCCCCTGAAAATATAGAAACACAAGCACATTACTATAATGTAGCTGCATAGGAGTCAAGTGAATATATAGTCCCTCTATGTCTTACCCACAGGCAATGTTCCCTCTAATTTTTCGTGAGTCTGAGCAAACACACAAACTCCCTGAGCGTCCCTTGGACCACTGTGAGCAACATCAGACGTGTGCACTGTGGTCACACCAGCATCACATCCATTCAAGTTACATGGTTCATTAAAAGAATCAAATTACAGCATTTACATTTCTGTTAAAACACTTTGTCAACAGGAGCCAGTTGAAGGTTGCAGTGATTTTAGTGACACTACAATGTATAAGAGTGAAGTTATTGAATATTTGTCTCTCTTTACTGTTGCAGTGGTTTTGCAAATTGCAGACGGACTCTGTTCACTCCATAGACACCAATGTTATTCCTGTAGCTTGAAAGACAGCTACTTTTGATAAAACTGGGCTTGTAGCACAGTCTGCCTTGCAACAATGGGAAAGAGGCACTGTTTATGTTTTGACAACCTATATCTAATGAGTTATTGATGCTGGAAGTCCGAATCTGTGAATATCTTTCCAACTTTACTGAACTTGGGGCCACTACCACCTAAGGAGTGGTATATTTAATTTTGAAAAAAGCATTTAGCCATACTTAAAGCTTTAAGTGCTTTATTAACACGGAACTAAAAATTTTGTATTGTTTTATTATCACAGGTTCTGTCTGAAAAGAGGTGGCAATATTTTAAACAGTGAAATCAAACTAACAAAATGTAATAACCAACCAGTGAGCAATACTGGATTCTGCAAATACATAAACAACTTTTTTAAAAATCTAAATCTTATCTTAACACAGTTAATGTATTAACTTATTTTTGTGTGTATGCATGTATTTATTGATTTATTTAGTACTACTTAGGCATTTATTGAGTCACTAAAATACTGTAGAGTACAGACCACATCAGCATGATTATAAGCATCCTCTGGTAAATTAACAACCAGATACTGATGTCTCTCACCATATGGACTTCAGGAGATGACTGGGGGATGATAAACTGTGACCTACTGGTTGTTTTTGAGCAACACACCATACTATGACATTTTTACAATGATGGTTCTACTATGGAACCAGTTTGACATGTTCAGGTGTTCTTTGTGTGAAAACTCAGAGATTTCAGGTATCAGAAGGTGGTTTTCAACTTTCTTTGTTAACTTTCTGCTTCAACTTTAAATTAAATTTGCTTCACTAACCCCGCCCTCTGGACTTCCAGTAAGCTGTGTTCCTATTGGCTGTCCAGGTGGCTGCTTGGTGTTATCAGGAACACCTGAGCAGCTCAGTGTCTTCTTGCTTTATGTGGCTGTAGCCAAACATTTCCTCTGCTTGTCTTCACCACTGAACCGGGTTTGGCTCCATTGCTTTAGTTTGTTCTTTAGGCGTTGGCTTGCAGCTTCCAGCAGTAAAATCGTCTTTAATGTGTTTCTTGGTGTGTTTTAGGGCTTTGTACTGGACAGTTGTCTTGGTAAAGGTGGTTCTTTAGCCACAGTTAGCACATGGTGCTAATGTGTGCAGTGATTAGTGGATTTGGTACAGCTGAGTTGTGTCTTTATCTTGGCTGTAGTGAGTCTTCAGAGGTTTTGGTCAGACACATTCTGTATTCTTGTTTGTGAACCAGCGTTGGTTGTCCAGAAGGTAAGAGTTCCTGTCCTGATTCTCTGTTCTCAGAGGTTCTCTGGTAGGCTGCAGGAGACTTTAGCGTTTGGGTTGTGCTAGTTTGGTTTTTGTATGGTTTCATTTGGACGACTATCTTGAGGCCCCTCCATGTGGTTTAGTGAGGTTTTCTGGAACAGTTCTACAAAGCAACCTGCAGCAGAAGAGACTTGAAGAGTTTTTAGGAAGTTCTAGAGACCAGACTTTAGAGCAGCAGAAACATTTGTCAGCAGTTTGAGCAGGAGAAGGTGAGCTTCAGAGTAGAAATGAGATGGAAACCTTCTTGACCCATGTGGTGAGGTCCTGTACGAAGAGTTTGAGCAGGTTGTTAAGAGTCTGTAGTTTGTTGGTCTGAAAGCACAAGAAGAGTCGACTCATTAAAGGAGAAAACAGGAGATATAGTTGGTTCTTCTGTCGCTCTGCAGTTTCCTTAGACTGAATATCAAGTTTATATTTTAAATGATTTCCCATGTGAGCCCAAGAAGACTTCAATAAACTCCCTCCATCCCCTGGACACATTTTTATTACGATGTTAAATTATTATTATTTATTTTTTTGAGTTTTAATCATAGTTTTAGCATAGTTTTTTCTCTTTGCTTGTTTAGTTTTGTCATCTGTGTGAAAGGTGCTAAACAAATAAAGTTGAATTGATAAACTGAATAATTGACTAACTCATGATTGTGACAACAGAAGTATTTTCATTGTGATTTAAGGGTTTGTTTCATTTTTAAGGTTGGGGTTAAAATCTTGACAGAAAAAAAAGATTAAAGAAATAAACTACAGTAAAAAAGCAATTAAAGGAAAAAAACATTTAATATAATAAAACTTTTAAAAATTAAATATTAAATACAATTAAATTGTATTAGACAAAATATTTAATTAGATAATTAAACGGAAGATACAAACATGTAATTATGAAATTAAACAAAAAATTTTAAACAAAAATATTAAACATTAAAGATGAAATATTTTAGATAATTAAACATTTAAAAAATACAGTTAAAGAAGAATATTACACATTTAGAAAAATATAAAAAATTAGATTATTAGACCTTTAAAAGTCAAAACATTTAATTAAAAAATTTAATGTTTAATTAGAAAATTAAATCTTAAGGACAATAAAACTTTAAATAGGAATTAAACAGAAAATACAATGAAGCATTAAAAAAGAAAATTAAAAATTAAAAGGTGGTAAAACATTTAAAAAGAAAAACCTTAAAGATTTAATCAAAAAATTAAACATTGGGAAAGAAAAGGAAATTTTTCAAATAAGCCGATAAAACATTTGAAAAAACAACAATTAAACATTAAAAAGACAAAACATTTCTAAATCAGATCAGACATTAGAACAGAATAAAAGGTGAGAAAAGAGCAAAACCAAACATTTAAGAAGAATCAAACTAAAGATAAAACCTTTGAAAGGGCACCAGTTAGACTTTAGAAGATCAAATTAAACAGGAGACAATAAAACGATCAAAAACAGATAAAGTTCTTAGTGTTTTCTAGTCTGAAATGAAAACATCAAGTTGTTTCTTCAAACATTTCCTCTTTCTATGTTCTTGGTTTGATTGTGGACAGATTTACTAAGAATTCATTTCAGAAAACTGCTTTCCAGATAAAGTCTACTAGAGGTTGAAGGCATCGATCAAACTAATGTCACCTTCTGATCTCGACAAACTTTACTGTTCAGTGAAGAGAATCAAAGTTTGTTCAGGATTTCTAAAAAACCCACAGGTGAAGGTCTGAGAAGAACTCAGATGGATGTTCTAAATGTGAAATCAAGACTCATGGTCACAAGTTCTAAGGCTTCTGTTAACCAGAAAGTTCAAACTAACAGAGATGTACTGAGAAACTTTTAAAACTTCAGTCCTCAGACTGTCTAAAGGTTCAAACTAACAGAGAACTACTCAAGAACTTTTAGGATTTCAGTCCTCAGACTCTCTAAAGGTTCAAACTAACAGAGAAGTACTGACAAACTTTTAAGATTTCAGTCCTCAGACTGTCCGAAGGTTCCAACGAACAGAGAAGTACTGACAAACTTTTAAGATTTCAGTCCTCAGACTGTCTGAAGGTTCAAACTAACAGAGAAGTACTCAGGAACTTGGAAGATATCAGCCCTTGGACTGTCTGAAAGTTAAATCTACCAGAGAACTACTGTGGGACTTAGAAAATTTCAGTCCTCAGACTGTCTGAAGGTTCAAACTAACAGAGAACTACTGTGGGACTTAGAAAATTTCAGCCTTCAGACTGTGTGAAAGCTCAGGTCCTGAGGACTCGGGAGGTCTGGAGTCTTTGAAAGTCTTGGAACTGAGGGTTCCACCCTCCAGCACATAGGCTGAAGTCCAACCTCCTGAGAAAGACGGTCGAGTCGAGACTCGAGTTAAAAAAAAACTCGAAAACGACAAAAAATAGATGATAAATACGCAAAAAAAAGAAGAATTAGTATCTGAGCGAATAGCTCAGGGGATAAGAAGACAGACTACCAACTGGAAGGTCGCAGGTTCAAGTCCCACCACTGGCCTTTTCTTTCTTTGTATTTGTCAGGATTTTGAGTAAAATTTAAGAAGGGTCTGGTCTTGAACCAGCGACCTGCTGCTCCAGAGGCAAATCCTTAACTCACTGAGCTACAGATCAGATGAAAAGAAATAAATTCGTCGTCCCTTTGGCATCGTAGTTCCTGAAGTGACCACATGGGCAGAGCCAAGGCGGAGCTTGGGTGGAGTCAGGGCGGAGAGTAGGCGGGGAGGTGGGTGGTGGCCTCCCCCCTCTACTCCCCCACCTCCCCCCACAGCCCACCACACCTTCCCCCGCCCAACGAGTTCTTCGAGTCTCCACGAGTTCTTCGAGTCTCCACAGGTTTTCCCGAGTTTCTGGAGTTTCCACCAGGTCGGAGGCAGAACAACTTGTCATGAAGAGGTGTTGAAGTCGGCCAGGATGGACTGACTTTTTACAGCGACTAGAAGAAAGACCACTAGAAGAGCAGGTCTTTAACCCCCATCCATAAAATCCATGGAGTCGCTTCAGAGAAATGAAAGGTCAACTTTACCTCCATCCAGATGTTCAACTTGATATCTTTACTTGACATTTTTAGCACCACAAATCTTTAGTATCACACTTTATTATCATTTATTAGGATTTTAATGGAATCCACCAGCAGATTCTGTTTTTGTTGGCAAACTTTATTCTTGTCGTCGTGGGACTGCAGTATTTAAAACTGTTTCTATTTGACCTCATGTTCATTAGTTTTAGTGGAGAAAGTTTTAATTGTCAATTAGTCTCTTAAAAACTAAATAATAAATTGGATTAGTCAAGAGGTTTAAATTTCTTACTTTGTCATATTTTAAATATGACAAAAAAAATATAAAGTCTTGAGACAATTTGACCTGTAATTGGCATTACATAAATAAAATTGAATTAAAATTCTATGTATCTTGTAATGTTGGAGTAATTCAGCCATATATGTTGGAAAACACACTTTCTTTGTCCATTAATCTGTCATTTTCTCCAGTAATTCATTTCTTGTTTTGGTTTATAAAAGGTCAAACCCAAACATATTCAGTTTACTGTCATAAAAACCAAAAAGATTTACATTCATGATGCAGACAGTGTTTTACTTTTTATCTTAGTTTAGTCAGAAAGATAGTTGATAATGTGTGAATTGTTGCAGCTTGTGAGCCGTACAAGGTTTTAATCTTTGGGGCCGAGTGTCAAAAAACATTTACAAACCAACATCAACAAAACACTCAACAAAGATTTGAACATCATTAAAGGGAAATCCAACTTTTGGATGACAATGTCTAATTAAAGGACATTTATTTCCAATGTAAATGTGGGATATTTATCCTCTGGAGCTTTCTCTTCACATCGTCTTCCACCTGGACTGGTTTGGTCGGGAGCATGTGCAACAAACATTTGAAAAACTGCACTTTAACATCAATGAATGACACTGAAGTTTAATCTCTACATAAATGAGACTGAGTCTGGATGTGCTGCTCTGTCATTAACTCCTAAGTTTAGGGAAAGTTCAAACAAAAGATGACAGTTCAGATAAGACTTGAGAATGAGCTTATTTTGAACAAACATCTCAGACTTTCTGAGCTTCAGCACCTCTAGCAAGATATTTTAACAAGTAACTCAAGAGATCCAGAAGTTGGAGAGAGTTAGCTTTAGCTGAGCCAAAGAACATGAGACGCTAACCTAGCAAACAATCAGACTTTTCTCTGTGAATTCTGAGAAATAATTCCTATTTAACGACAGAGCTACACATCTTAACTCAGTCTCATGAAAACAGACTCTAATTCAGTGTCATCCATCCATATTAAAGTGCAGTTACCCAAAATGTTTGTTGCATGTGCTCCAACAAAACCTATCCAGGTAGAAAGCCACTTTGACAAACAGGAAGTGGACGATTCCAAGCAGATTTATAGAAGGGGGAACCGGACTGTACTAAGTGTGGTCGAGTATAAAGGGGTGTTTTGTGGGTTTTTAAGGCTAATAATGATTATTAGTGAGACATTTGGAGCAGATATTCATTTGCAGTAAATGAAAGTATTTAAAATCTTGGAGTTAAACTTAGAAGAACACAAACTAACAGAAAACTTTGTTGATACGTTTTTGTTTTGTTTACAGATGTTAAAGCAGTTTTATTCGTGACGTATAACCAATCAAATCACTCCAGAAGACAGAGCGACCACAGGTAGATAAAGGTTCAGAGCCAAAGTAGCACCATTTTTAAATGTATTTATTACCATAAATCAATAAAAAAAAATCAAATACTGATAATCAGTAAATCAGTCAGCCCACAATTACTACAATTCTACAATGTATGTCTCTTTCCTTTGACTTGTTATTTGTACAATATACGATGTATATGATGGTGTTTTTTCATAGCAAAGGCTATACTATGATGTTTTCTAAGAGACATAATGTGCTACTCTGTTTGTTCTGGCCCTGCACTCCTCCTCTGTTGTTTTCTGGATTGTACTCAGCTGCAGGCCTTCGTCCACCAGGCCTCCGTTGACTCGTCCCACCTGCCGTCACTGGAGCTGAAGCTGGATTGGAACAGACCAAAGTACAGTCCAATCACGATGCCAGCTGCCTCTCAAAAGGCTCCTTCATCTGGCAGGTGGCAGCACTTCTTCTGAGGGGAAGCTGAGCTGGACCGGCAGAACTTTGGAGATGTGTTCCAGTGGTTGGTGGATGTGTGGGGAGATAGAGAGGGACCTTTGAATTGTTCAGAAAGGAAAACAAGGAACCCATTGGTAGTTTTAGTTTAGGGTGCTACTGCGGTGTGTTTTTGGGCTTGAAGAGGTGAACAGGAAGAGGTTTTTTTTTTTCATATTGATTATCTTTTACTTTGTTCCTGGTTGGAATGCCCATCAATGTCAACATGAAGTTCACTTTTAGTTCTGTTTATTTTTATTTTACTATCACCCATTTGTTTTTAACCCCCTCACATGTTGTGTTGTTGTAAACTTACTCTTTCAAATAAATTCTTGTCTAACCCTCTGGAAACCAGCGTTTGGACTGTTTTTGTGTTGCTCCTCACCTACTGACAGCTGTGGACTAAATGCTATACTCTGACGTTTTTAGAGCGACATGCTATACTATGATGTTTGTTGGGCGACACACTATACTATAGGCTTTATTGACATATTACTGACCTTTTTTTGTTTTAGTTTTTTTGTTGTTTTTTAGCAACATATTATAAGAATTTGAACAGTTTTAAAACTTACTATACTTTTACTTGCGCAATGAAAAATTATTCTATGGCATTTTTTAGTTGACATATTATACTCTGATGTTTTCTTGAATAACATACTATTTTGACAACATATTGCACTATGACATTTTTTGAACCGCATATCATACATGACAATGTTAGGCAACATCCTATCATTTTGCGCTTTTTGAACCACATAATCTATGGGGTTTTTCTTTTGCACTGCTACTACAAATTGTAATATTATTACAAATGCTGATACTACTTCTATGACTCTAACAGCTATTTATACTACTACTGCTTGTACTTTTAGTATTACTACTACTGCTTGTACAACTATACTACAGCTACTATTAATCGTCTGGTATTTGCTTGTCAAGCTGCTAGCTCGCCTTAGTGTTTTGCTAGTGGCTAACTAGTTAGCTCTCATAGACTGAAGCTCTCAACAAGATTTCATAATGAAAAAAGAGCCAAAAACTATTCTTACCTCTGAAAAGTCATTCCAAGTTTCCTTGTCTCAATCGTACGACGCAGTGCGTAACTGTATGCAGCACAGTGAGCCAGTGTTCCAGTTTAACTGGTGATCAGGTTAACTGGCGATAGTTTCCGTCTCCAGATGTTTCGTTCGCAGATTCGTCACGATCAGACCTGGATTTACGTGAAATAAAGATACCAGATAAAGAAGACCTCGCCGAAAAACGTCGGCATCACTACTTAATAAAGTCTATATCCATGTAAATATCATCTACAGACAGTAAAAAGAAACGTGCGGGCCGAAATAAAAAACACGTATTTTTCAAGTAGGTGAGAGGATTCGAAACCACGTAATCCAGCGATAAAATTACGAGACCACTGTTTTACTCATTGTGCTCCCGATCAGCTCGACAAGCATTCTGCTTCATCTACATAGAGCACTGTCATTCTGTCAGGTGTTTAACGCCTGGTGATTGTTCAGGAAACACGTCCATGTCACCTGGGGATAATCACAACTTAACACAGGCTTCCTGGTTAAGAACAAGTCAGACAACTATTTATTGTCTCACCAAGAAAACCCACAACATAGAAGCACGTCCACTGCTGTGTTGTGTGTTAGTTTGTGTGTTCAGTGGAACAGATCCAGAGCAGAACTTCAGGTTTAACTCGGGTTTGTTCTCAGAAACACTCAGACCCTCAGCAGCCTCCCATCAGAACAACACGCAGCACATCAGCTTGATTTGCTAAAATACATCGGAACAAACTGAGACCACGTTGTTTAAACTAGTCACTCAGAAAACAGTAAAAACTCGTTCAGTCATCCACGTCCTAACCGTCATTCAGAGCACGTTAACCACTGACAATATTTAAAAAAAAAAAAAAAAAGGGAAGGGAAGTAAAGGGATTTGATCTGGTCAAAACAAACAATGGTTTATTCGCCCTATCAGGGAGCCATGAGCACCTATTGCATGTATTGAAGTGACTACAGTCACATTTGAACGTTACAGCTACAGATATTCCTGTTGGACTCTGAAGATATTGTGCTGCCATATTTGTATATTTAGCCTACATGTACTCTAAGGTGGATTAGGAACGTGTCATTAAATCAAATACTGTCAAACACCACAATTCACTCTAGTCTTCCTCTGCGACATCATTAAAAGTATCTTCTGCCATTTCTAAACCAGCCAGGGTGTTTGGGAAGACACAAATCACACAAATATATTGTTTGTTTTGACCAGGTCGGATCCCGTTACTTCCTTTAAAAAAAAAAAAATTGTCAGTGGTTAACGTGCTTTGAAATGATACCCCCTGGCTCTTCTAAAAAAACAAAAAAAACAAAAAACAAAAAAAAAAACAACTGGCTTAAACGTTTAATATATCACTTAGTCATTTATGCTAGAAAGTGTTATCAAAAAAAAAATCTCACAGGTGTAAATGTCTCACTCTCCTAATCTACACTCCCCACTGGAGAACACCCTCCTCCTTCTACTTTTCTCTCTCTCCCTCTCTATATGTCTCCCTTTAGCTCTCTCACCCTCTCACACACTCACCCCCCACACTCTCACTCACACTCTATGTACTCCCCATGTTTATTGTGCCTGTATGTTTTATAATGTGTTTGTTGATAGTTTTCCAGGGAATGATGTGCTATTATATAATGTATATATAGATCCTGACCTGCTGTATGCATCTCTCTTCAACACTCACAGCTCACAGACAGCAACAGACAGCTCACAAGGACACACACAGACGTTATATTACATTGCTACATACTCAGTGACAGAACATCTTCTCTCTATGTTCAAGTTTAATATCGTAGCCTGGAATGTTCATGGCATATGCTCACAAACAAAAAGAGTTGAAATGATGGACTATGTCTCTAAATTAAAAGCAGATATTTTGCTCCTCCAAGAAACGCATTTACTACAGTCGGAAGAAAAATGTTTATCAGACTCGAATTATAGTATCATCTTTTCATCTTGTTATAACAGCAGACAAAGAGGGGTCTCCATTCTAGTCCATAAGAGAGTACCATTCACTTTAAACAGTACAGTAACGGACTCAGAGGGCAGATATATTATTATCCAGGCAACAATCTGTAATAAATTATATTCTATTGTAAACCTCTATGCTCCGAATAATGAAGATCCAGCCTTCTTTCACACTGTTTTCTCTCACTTAGCAGACTTATCTGCTAACTCAACAACTATTATCGGTGGTGACTTCAACATAGTTTTAAACCCTTCAGTAGATCGATCTAATAGTCCAATACATGTAAAACAATCACAATCAGTTAAAGTCATACATGATTATATGAAAGATTTCAGACTAGACGACGTCTGGAGACTCAAAAACCCAACAAAGAGGGACTATACGTTTTTCTCTCCGGTGCACAAAACATTTTCAAGAATTGACTTTTTCCTCTTAAATAACTCTATCGCACATAAAGTTACCACTAAAATCCACCCAATCGTTATCAGCGACCACGCACCAATATCTCTCTGCCTGCAAACAGATTCCATCCCTAAACCTCCTCAGACTTGGCGCCTCAACATCTCTCTACTCAAAGACCCAGAATTTGATCGAGTAAAAAGGAGTGAGTGGGCAGACTTTCTAAAAAACAATGACTCTAATGACTTACCCCCATCTTTGCTTTGGGAAACTGGAAAGGCCGTAATCAGAGGTAAAATAATATCGTACTCCTCATACAAGAAAAAAAAAGATCTACAAACAGACAAAGAAATTGAAGAAAAAATTAAACAACTTACAGAGAATTATGCAATAAACCCAAGTGATCAATTATGGTCCGAACTACAAAATGCAAAACTAAACCTCGATAATATCCTATCCAAGAAAACAGAGTTTTTATTACAACAACTAAGATATAATGATTTCGAACACAATAATAAATCAGGAAAATTTCTGGCGAACCAACTCCAGTGCAATAAAGAAAAATCCTTCATAACAGCAATTCAGGATCCCTCAGGAAAATATACTCAGTCACCTCAGGAAATTAACCAGACCTTCTATAATTATCTCATTTATCAGGTAGAGATTCATCCTGAAACCTGCAGGAAGATGGTAAATTTAGAGGAAAAACATCAGAAGTGTAACATTTATGGGGAAGAAACTCATCCCGAGAGCCCTGAAACCTGCAGAAAGATGTTAAATATAGAGGAAAACATCAGAATTTTAACATTTATCAGGCAGATTCATCCCGAGCCCTGAAACCTGCAGAAAGATGTTAAATTTATGAGAAAAATATCAGAATTATAACATTTATCAGGTTGAGATTCACCCTGAGAGATTTGAAACCTGCAGAAAGATGCTAAATTTAGAGGAAAAACATAAGAATTTTAACATTTATTGGGCAGAGATTCACCCTGAGAGATTTGAAACCTGCAGAAAGATGCTAAATTTATAAGAAAAATATCAGAATTATAACATTTATCAGGCAGAGATTCATCCCGAGAGCCCTGAAACCTGCAGGAAGATGCTAAATTTAAAGGAAAAACATCAGATTTATAACATTTATGGGGCAGAAATTCATCCCGAGGGCCCTGAAACCTGAAGAAAGACATTAAATTTAGAGGAAAAACTGAGAAATTACAACAAAAGCTGCAGAAAGACATCAAGTTTAGAGGAAAAACACCAGAATTATGACATTTATCAGGTAGAGATCCATCCCGGGAGCCCTGAATCCTGCAGAAAGACGTTAAATTTAGAGGAAAACATCAGAATTTTAATATTTATCGGGCAGAGATTCATCCTGAGAGCCCTGAAATCTGCAGAAAGATGTTAAATTTAGAGGAAAAACTGAGAAACTACACCAAAACCTGCAGGAAGACATCAAGTTTAGAGGAAAAACTTCAGAATTATAACATTTATCAGGCAGAGATTCATCCTGAGTGGCCCGAAAGCTGCAGAAAGACGCTAAATTTAGAGAGAAAACATCAAAATTAGACCAAAACCTGCAGGAAGATGCTAAATTTATAAGAAAAATATCAGAATTATAACATTTATCAGGTAGAGATTCACCCTGAGAGCCCAGAAACCTGAAGGAAGTTGCTAAATTTATAAGAAAAATATCAGAATTATAACATTTATCAGGTAGAGATTCACCCTGAGAGCCCTGAAACCTGCAGAAAGATGCTAAATTTAGAGGAAAACATCAGAATTGCAATATTCATCGGGCAGAGACTGATCCTGAGAGCCCTGAAACCTGCAGAAAGATGTTAAATTTAGAGGAAAAACTGAGAAATTACACCAAAACCTGCAGAAAGACGTTAAATTTAGAGGAAAAACTGAGACATTACACCAAAACCTGCAGAAAGACGTTAAATTTAGAGGAAAAACTGAGACATTACACCAAAACCTGCAGGAAGACATCAAGTTTAGAGGAAAAACTTCAGAATTATAACATTTATCAGGCAGAGATTCATCCTGAGTGGCCCGAAAGCTGCAGAAAGATGTTAAATTTATAAGAAAAATATCAGAATTATAACATTTATCAGGTAGAGATTCACCCTGAGAGATTTGAAACCTGTAGAAAGATGCTAAATTTATAAGAAAAACATCAGAATTATGACTTTTATCAGTTAGAGATTCACCCTGAGAGCCCTGAAACCTGCAGAAAGACGTTAAATTAATCAGAAAAATATCAGAATTATAACATTTATCAGGTAGAGATTCACCCTGAGAGGCCTGAAACCTGCAGGAAGATGTTAAATTTAGAGGAAAAAAATCTGAATTGTAACATTTATAAGGCAGATTCATCCCGAGAGCCCTGAAATCTGCAGAAAGACGCTAAATTTAGAGAGAAAACATCAAAATTAGACCAAAACCTGCAGGAAGATGCTAAATTTATAAGAAAAATATCAGAATTATAACATTTATCAGGTAGAGATTCACCCTGAGAGCCCAGAAACCTGAAGGAAGTTGCTAAATTTATAAGAAAAATATCAGAATTATAACATTTATCAGGTAGAGATTCACCCTGAGAGCCCTGAAACCTGCAGGAAGATGTTAAATTTAGAGGAAAAAAATCTGAATTGTAACATTTATAAGGCAGATTCATCCGGAGAGCCCTGAAATCTGCAGAAAGACGCTAAATTTAGAGAGAAAACATCAAAATTAGACCAAAACCTGCAGGAAGATGCTAAATTTATAAGAAAAATATCAGAATTATAACATTTATCAGGTAGAGATTCACCCTGAGAGCCCAGAAACCTGAAGGAAGTTGCTAAATTTATAAGAAAAATATCAGAATTATAACATTTATCAGGTAGAGATTCACCCTGAGAGCCCTGAAACCTGCAGGAAGATGCTAAATTTAGAGGAAAACATCAGAATTGCAATATTCATCGGGCAGAGATTGATCCTGAGAGCCCTGAAACCTGCAGAAAGATGTTAAATTTAGAGGAAAAACTGAGAAATTACACCAAAACCTGCAGAAAGACGTTAAATTTAGAGGAAAAACTGAGAAATTACACCAAAACCTGCAGGAAGACATCAAGTTTAGAGGAAAAACTTCAGAATTATAACATTTATCAGGCAGAGATTCATCCTGAGTGGCCCGAAAGCTGCAGAAAGATGTTAAATTTATAAGAAAAATATCAGAATTATAACATTAATCAGGTAGAGATTCACCCTGAGAGATTTGAAACCTGTAGAAAGATGCTAAATTTATAAGAAAAACATCAGAATTATGACTTTTATCAGTTAGAGATTCACCCTGAGAGCCCTGAAACCTGCAGAAAGACGTTAAATTAATCAGAAAAATATCAGAATTATAACATTTATCAGGTAGAGATTCACCCTGAGAGGCCTGAAACCTGCAGGAAGATGTTAAATTTAGAGGAAAAAAATCTGAATTGTAACATTTATAAGGCAGATTCATCCCGAGAGCCCTGAAATCTGCAGAAAGACGCTAAATTTAGAGAGAAAACATCAAAATTAGACCAAAACCTGCAGGAAGATGCTAAATTTATAAGAAAAATATCAGAATTATAACATTTATCAGGTAGAGATTCACCCTGAGAGCCCAGAAACCTGAAGGAAGTTGCTAAATTTATAAGAAAAATATCAGAATTATAACATTTATCAGGTAGAGATTCACCCTGAGAGCCCTGAAACCTGCAGGAAGATGCTAAATTTAGAGGAAAACATCAGAATTGCAAAATTCATCGGGCAGAGATTGATCCTGAGAGCCCTGAAACCTGCAGAAAGATGTTAAATTTAGAGGAAAAACTGAGAAATTACACCAAAACCTGCAGAAAGACGTTAAATTTAGAGGAAAAACTGAGAAATTACACCAAAACCTGCAGGAAGACATCAAGTTTAGAGGAAAAACTTCAGAATTATAACATTTATCAGGCAGAGATTCATCCTGAGTGGCCCGAAAGCTGCAGAAAGATGTTAAATTTATAAGAAAAATATCAGAATTATAACATTTATCAGGTAGAGATTCACCCTGAGAGATTTGAAACCTGTAGAAAGATGCTAAATTTATAAGAAAAACATCAGAATTATGACTTTTATCAGTTAGAGATTCACCCTGAGAGCCCTGAAACCTGCAGAAAGACGTTAAATTAATCAGAAAAATATCAGAATTATAACATTTATCAGGTAGAGATTCACCCTGAGAGGCCTGAAACCTGCAGGAAGATGTTAAATTTAGAGGAAAAAAATCTGAATTGTAACATTTATAAGGCAGATTCATCCCGAGAGCCCTGAAATCTGCAGAAAGACGCTAAATTTAGAGAGAAAACATCAAAATTAGACCAAAACCTGCAGGAAGATGCTAAATTTATAAGAAAAATATCAGAATTATAACATTTATCAGGTAGAGATTCACCCTGAGAGCCCTGAAACCTGAAGGAAGTTGCTAAATTTATGAGAAAAATATCAGAATTATAACATTTATCAGGTAGAGATTCACCCTGAGAGCCCTGAAACCTGCAGGAAGATGCTAAATTTAGAGGAAAAACATCAGAATTATAACATTTATCAGGCAGAGATTCACCCTGAGAGCCCTGAAACCTGAGGAAAGACATTAAATTTAGAGGAAAAACTGAGAAATTACACCAAAACCTGAAGGAAGATGCTAAATTTAGAGGAAAACATCAAAATTATAATATTTATCAGGTAGACATTCATTCCGAGAGCCCTGAAACCTGCAGAAAGGCGCTAAATTTAGAGAGAAAACATCAAAATTAGACCAAAACCTGCAGGAAGATGTTAAATTTATAAGAAAAATGTCAGAATTATAACATTTATCAGGTAGAGATTCACCCTGAGAGCCCTGAAACCTGCAGAAAGATGCTAAATATAGAGGAAAAATTGAGAAATTACACAAAAACCTACAGGAAGACATCAAGTTTAGAGGAAAAACGTCAAAATAACAACGTTTATCAGGCAGAGATTCATCCCGAGAGCCCTGAAACCTGCAGGAAGATGCTAAATTTAGAGGAAAAACATCAAAATAACAACTTTTATCAGGTAGAGATTCATCCTGAGAGCCCTGAAACCTGCAGAAAGATGATAAATTTAGAGGAAAAACTGAGAAATTACACCAAAACCTGCAGAAAGATGCTAAATTTAGAGGAAAATCATCAGAATTATGACATTTATCGGGCAGAGATTCATCCCGAGAGCCCTGAAACCTGCAGGAAGACGTTAAATTTAGAGGAAAAACTGAGAAATTAAAACAAAACCTGCAGGAAGATCCTAAATTTAGAGGAAAAACATCAGAATTATAACATTTATCAGGCAGAGATTCATCCTGAGAGCCCTGAAACCTGCAGAAAGATGATAAATTTAGAGGAAAAACTGAGAAATTACACCAAAACCTGCAGGAAGATGCTAAATTTATAAGAAAAATATCAGAATTATAACCTTTATCAGGTAGAGATTCACCCTGAGAGCCTTGAAACCTGCAGGAAGACGTTAATTTAGAGGAAAAACTGAGAAATTACACCAAAACCTGCAGGAAGATGCTAAATTTAGAGGAAAAACCTCAGAATTATAACATTTATCGGGCAGAGATTCATCCTGAGAGCCCTGAAACCTGCAGGAAGACGTTAAATTAATCAGAAAAATATCAGAATTATAACATTTATCAGGTAGAGATTCACCCTGAGAGCCCTGAAACCTGCAGAAAGATGCTAAATTTACAAGAAAAACATCAGAATTATAACATTTATAAGTTACAGATTCATCCTGAGAGCCCTGAAATCTGCAGGAAGATGCTAAATTTAGAGGAAAAACATCAGAATTATAACATTTATCAGGTAGAGATTCATCCCGAGAGCCCTGAAACCTGCAGAAAGATGCTAAATTTAGAGGAAAAACATCAGAAACATGACATTTATCAGGTAGAGATTCATCCTGAGAGCCCTGAAACCTGCAGAAAGATGCTAAATTTAGAGGAAAAACATCAAAATAGCATCTTTTATCAGGTAGAGATTAATCCCGAGAGCCCTGAAACCTGCAGGAAGATGCTAAATATAGAGGAAAAACTGAGAAATTACACCAAAACTGGAGGGAAGACATCAAGTTTAGAGGAAAAACATAATTATAACATTCATCAGGCAGAGATTCACCCTAAGAGCCCTGAAGCCTGCAGAAAGATGCTAAATTTAGAGAGAAAACATCAAAATTAGACCAAAACCTGCAGGAAGATGTTTAATTTATGAGAAAAATATCAGAATTATAACATTAATCAGGTAGAGATTCATCCCGAGAGCCTTGAAACCTGCAGGAAGATGCAAAATTTAGAGGAAAACATCAAAATAAAAACATTTATCAGGTAGAGATTCATCCCGAGAGCCCTGAAACCTGCAGGAAGATGCAAAATTTAGAGGAAAAATTGAGAAATTACACCAAAACCTGCAGGAAGACAGGAAAACATCAGAATTATGACATTTATCAGGCAGAGATTCATCCTGAGAGCCCTGAAACCTGCAGGAAGATGCTAAATTTAGAGGTAAACATTAGAATTATAACATTTATCAGGTAGAAATTCACCCTGAGAGCACTGAAATCTGCAGGAAGATGCTAAATTTAGAGGAAAAATTGAGAAATTACACCAAAACTTGCAGGAAGACATCAAGTTTAGAGTAAAAACTGACAAATTACACCAAAACCTGCAGGAAGAAATCAAGTTTAGAGGAAAAACATCAGAATTATGACATTTATCAGTTAGAGATTCATCCTGAGAGCCCTGAAATC
Source organism: Amphiprion ocellaris (assembly GCF_022539595.1). Lineage (NCBI taxonomy): Eukaryota > Metazoa > Chordata > Actinopteri > Pomacentridae > Amphiprion > Amphiprion ocellaris. Next base: position 16,444,047 of record NC_072767.1, on the reverse strand, counting down.
TGCAGGAAGATGCTAAATTTAGAGGAAAAACATCAAAATAGCAACTTTTATCAGGTAGAGATTCATCCCGAGAGCCCTGAAACCTGCAGGAAGATGCTAAATTTAGAGGAAAAACATCAGAATTATAACATTTATCAGGTAGAGATTCATCCCGAGAGCCCTGAAACCTGCAGAAAGACGCTAAATTTAGAGGAAAACCTCAGAATTATAACATTTATCAGGGAGAGATTCACCCTGAAACCTACAGAAAGATGCTAAATGTAGAGGAAATATTGAGAAATTACACCAAAACCTGCAGGAAGATGCTAAATTTAGAGGAAAAACATCAAAATAACAACTTTTATCAGGTAGAGATTCATCCTGAGAGCCCTGACACCTGCAGGAAGACGTTAAATTTAGAGGAAAAACATGAAAATAACTTTTATAAGGTAAAGATTCATCCAGAAACCTGCAGAAAGATGATAAATTCAGAGGAAAAACTGAGAAATTACACCAACACCTGCAGGAAGATGCTAAATTTAGAAGAAAAATTGAGAAATTACACCAAACCTGCAGGTGGAAATCAAGTTTAGAGGAAAAACATCAGAATTATAACATTTATCAGGTAGAGATTCACCCTGAGAGCCTTGAAACCTTCAGGAAGATGCTAAATTTAGAGGAAAAAATGACAAATTACACCAAAACCTGCAGGAAGACATTAAATTTATCTGAAAAATATCAGAATTATAACATTTATCAGGCACAGATTCATCCCGAGAGCCCTGAAATATGCAGAAAGACGTTAAATTTGTCAGAAAAATATCAAAATTATAACATTTATCAGGTAGAGATTTATCCTGAGAGCCCTGAAACCTGCAGAAAGACGTTAAATTTAGAGGAAAAACATCAAAATAACAACATTTATCAGGTAGAGATTCATCCTGAAACTTGCAGAAAGACGCTAAATTTATAAAATATCAGAATTATAACATTTATCAGGTAGAGATTCATCCTGAGAGCCCTGAAACCTGCACAGACGTTAAATTTATAAGAAAAAAATCAGAATTATAATATTCATCAGGTAAAGATTCATCCCGAGAGCCCTGAAACCTGCAGAAAGAAGTTAAATTTAGAGGAAAATATGAGAAATTAAACCAAAACCTGCAGGAAGACATCAAGTTTAGAGGAAAAACATCAGAATTGTAACATTCATCAGGCAGATTCACCCTGAGAGCCCTGAAACCTGCAGGAAGAAGTCATATTTATGAGAAAATCATTAAAATTACAACATTTATGAGGTTAATTCACCATCCAGGCCCTGTCCAACCCAGGTAAAACTGCCCCCTAAACTATCCTTACGAAGGAAAACTACCCCCAAACCTCCCCTCTTCTGGTAAAAGTATCCTCAAACTTGCTCTCCCTGGGTAAGACTGCCCCCCAATCTACCCTTACCAGGGAAAACTGCCTAAAACCTGCACTCCTATTGGCCTGTGAGATGAAGACGAGGGTCCTGGTGTTCAGATGAAAATGAAGTTGAGGGTCCTGGTATTCAGATGAAGATGAGGGTCCTGGTTTTCAGATGAAGATGAGGATCCTGGTGTTCAGCTGAAGATGAAGACAAGAGTCTTGGTGTACAAGTGAAGATGAAGGTCCTGGTATTCAGATGAAGACGAGGGTCCTGGTCTTCAGATGAAGACGAGAGTCCTGGTCTTCAGATGAAGACGAGGGTCCTGGTGTTCAGATGAAGATGAAGACAAGAGTCTTGGTGTTCAGGTGAAGAAGAAGGTCCTGATATTCAGATGAAGACGAGGGTCCTGGTCATCAGATGAAGATGATGAGAGTCCTGGTGTTCAGATGAAGATGAAGACGAGGGTCCTGGTGTTCAGATGAAGATGAAGACGAGAGTCCTGGTCTTCACATGAAGACGAGAGTCCTGGTCTTCAGATGAAGACGAGGGTCCTGGTGTTCAGATGAAGATGAAAACAAGAGTCTTGGTGTTCAAGTGAAGATGAAAGTCCTGGTATTCAGATGAAGACGAGGGTCCTGGTCTTTGGATGAAGATGAAGATGAGAGTCCGGGTCTTCAGATGAAGATGAGAGTTCTGGTCTTTGGATGAAGATGAAGATCCTGGTCTTCAGATGAAGATGAACATGAAGACGACAGTCTTGGTGTTCAGGTGAAGATGAAGGTCCTGGTATTCAGATGAAGATGAAGACGAGGGTCCTGGTGTTCAGATGAAGATGAAGATGAGAGTCCTGGTCTTCTGATGAAGACGAGGGTCTTGGTGTTCAGATGAAGATGAGAGTCTTGGTGTTCAAGTGAAGATGAAGGAATTGGTATTCAGATGAAGACGAGCGTCCTGGTCTTCAGATGAAAATGAAGATGAGAGTTCTGGTCTTTAGATGAAGATGAGGATCCTGGTCTTCAGATGAAGATGAACAGGAAGACGAGAGTCCTGGTGGTCAGGTGAAGATGAAGACGAGAGTCCTGGTCTTCTGATGAAGACGAGGGTCCTGGTGTTTGGATGAAGATGAAGACAAGAGTCTTGGTGTTCAAGTGAAGATGAAGGTCCTGGTATTCAGATGAAGATGAGAGTCCTGGTCTTCAGATGAAGATGAGGATCCTGGTCTTCAGATGAAGATGAACAGGAAGACGAGAGTCCTGGTGTTCAGGTGAAGATGAAGAGAAGAGTTTGGGTGTTCAAGTGAAGATGAAGGTCCTGGTATTCAGATGAAGACGTGGGTCCTGGTGTTCAGATGATGATGAAGACAAGAGTCTTGGTGTTCAAGTGAAGATGAAGGAATTGGTATTCAGATGAAGACGAGGGTCCTGGTCTTCAGATGAAGATGAGAGTCCTGGTCTTTAGGTGAAGATGAAGATGAGAGTCCTGCGCCTCAGATGAAGATTAGAGTCCTGGTCTTTGGATGAAGATGAAGATCCTGGTCTTCAGATGAAGATGAACATGAAGACGACAGTCTTGGTGTTCAGATGAAGATGAAGACAAGAATCTTTGTGTTCAAGTGAAGATGAAGGTCCTGGTATTCAGATGAAGACGAGGGTTCTGGTCTTCAGATGAAGATGAAGATGAGAGTCCTGGTCTTCAGATGAAGACGAGAGTCCTGGTCTTCAGATGAAGATGAAGAAGAGAATCTTGGTGTTCAAGTGAAGATGAAGGTCCTGGTATTCAGATGAAGACGAGGGTGTTGGTCTTCAGATGAAGATGAAGATGAGAGTCCTGGTCTTCAGAGTCCTGGTCTTTGGATGAAGATGAAGACAACAGCCTTGGTGTTCAAGTGAAGATGAAGGTCCTGGTATTCAGATGAAGATGAGAGTCCTGGTCTTCAGATGAAGATGAGGATCCTGGTCTTCAGATGAAGATGAACAGGAAGACGAGAGTCCTAGTGTTCAGGTGAAGATGAAGACCAGAGTCCTGGTCTTCAGATGAAGACGAGGGTCCTGGTGTTCAGATGAAGATGAAGACAAGAGTCGTGGTGGTCAAGTGAAGATGAAGGTCCTGGTATTCAGATGAAGATGAGAGTCCTGGTCTTCAGATGAAGATGAGGATCCTGGTCTTATGATAAAGACGAGGGTCTTGGTGTTCAGATGAAGATGAAGGCAAGAGTCTTGGTGTTCAAGTGAAGATGAAGGTCCTGGTATTCACATGAAGATGAGAGTCCTGGTCTTCAGATGAAGATGAGAGTCCTGGTCTTCAGATGAAGATGAAGATGAGAGTCCTGGTCTTCAGATGAAGATGAGAGTCCTGGTCTTCAGATGAAAATGAAGATCCTGGTGTTCAGATGAAGACGAGGGTCTTGGTGTTCAGATGAAGACAAGAGTCTTGGTGGTCAAGTGAAGATGAAGGTCCTGGTATTCAGATGAAGATGAGAGTCCTGGTCTTAGGATGAAGATGAGGATCCTGGTGTTAAGATGAAGACGAGGGTTTTGGTGATCGGATGAAGATGAAGACAAGAGTCTTGGTGTTCAAGTGAAGATGAAGGAATTGGTATTCAGACGAATACGAGGGTCCTGGTCTTCAGATGAAGATGAGAGTCCTGGTCTTTCGATGAAGATGAAGATGAGAGTCCTGCTCTTCAGATGAAGATGAGAGTCCTGGTCTTTGGATGAAGATGAAGATCCTGGTCTTCAGATGAAGATGAACATGAAGACGAGAGTCTTGGTGTTCAGATGAAGATGAAGACAAGAATCTTGGTGTTCAAGTGAAGATGAAGGTCCTGGTATTCAGATGAAGACGAGGGTCCTGGTTTTCAGATGAAGATGAGAGTCCTGGTCTTCAGATGAAGATGAGAGTCCTGGTCTTCAGATGAAGATGAAGACAAGAATCTTGTTGTTCAAGTGAAGATGAAGGTCCTGGTATTCAGATGAAGACGAGGGTCCTGGTCTTCAGATGAAGATAAAGATGAGAGTCCTGGTCTTCAGATGAAGATGAGAGTCCTGGTCTTTGGATGAAGATGAAGACAAGAGCCTTGGTGTTCAAGTGAAGATGAAGATCCTGGTATTCAGATGAAGACGAGGGTCCTGGTCTTCAGATGAAGATGAGAGTCCTGGTCTTCAGATGAAGACGAGAGTCCTGGTCTTCAGATGAAGATGAAGACAAGAATCTTGGTGTTCAAGTGAAGATGAAGGTCCTGGTATTCAGATGAAGACGAGGGTCCTGGTCTTCAGATGAAGATGAGAGTCCTGGTCTTCAGATGAAGATGAGAGTCCTGGTCTTTGGATGAAGATGAAGACAAGAGCCTTGGTGTTCAAGTGAAGATGAAGGTCCTGGTATTCAGATGAACAGGAAGACGAGAGTCCTGGTCTTCTGATGAAGAAGAGGGTCCTGGTGTTCAGATGAAGATGAAGACAAGAGTCTTGGTGGTCAAGTGAAGATGAAGGTCCTGGTATTCAGATGAAGATGAGGATCCTGGTCTTTAGATAAGGACGAGGGTCTTGGTGTTCGGATGAAGATGAAGACAAGAGTCTTGGTGTTCAAGTGAAGATGAAGGTCCTGGTATTGACATGAAGATGAGAGTCCTGGTCTTCAGATGAAGATGAGAGTCCTGGTCTTAAGATGAAGATGAGAGTCCTGGTGTTCAGATGAAGATGAGAGTCCTGGTTTTCAGATGAAAATGAAGATCCTGGTGTTCAGATGAAGACGAGGGTCTTGGTGTTCAGATGAAGACAAGAGTCTTGGTGGTCAAGTGAAGATGAAGGTCCTGGTATTCAGATGAAGATGAGAGTCCTGGTCTTCGGATGAAGATGAGGATCCTGGTCTTAAGATGAAGACGAGGGTCTTGGTGTTCGGATGAAGATGAAGACAAGAGTCTTGGTGTTCAAGTGAAGATGAAGGAATTGGTATTCAGACGAATATGACGGTCCTGGTCTTCAGATGAAGATGAGAGTCCTGGTCTTTCGATGAAGATGAAGATGAGAGTCCTGCTCTTCAGATGAAGATGAGAGTCCTGGTCTCTGGATGAAGATCCTGGTCTTCAGATGAAGATGAACATGAAGACGAGAGTCTTGGTGTTCAGATGAAGATGAAGACAAGAATCTTGGTGTTCAAGTGAAGATGAAGGTCCTGGTATTCAGATGAAGACGAGGGTCCTGGTCTTCAGATGAAGATGAAGATGAGAGTCCTGGTCTTCAGATGAAGACGAGAGTCCTGGTCTTCAGATGAAGATGAAGACAAGAATCTTGGTGTTCAAGTGATGATGAAGGTCCTGGTCTTCAGATGAAGACAAAGATGAGAGTCCTGGTCTTCAGATGAAGATGAGAGTCCTGGTCTTTGGATGAAGATGAAGACAAGAGCATTGGTGTTCAAGTGAAGATGAAGATCCTGGTATTCAGATGAAGACGAGGGTCCTGGTCATCAGATGAAGATGAAGATGAGAGTCCTGATCTTCAGATGAAGACGAGAGTCCTGGTCTTCAGATGAAAATGAAGATCCTGGTGTTCAGATGAAGACGAGGGTCTTGGTGTTCAGATGAAGACAAGAGTCTTGGTGGTCAAGTGAAGATGAAGGTCCTGGTATTCAGATGAAGATGAGAGTCCTGGTCTTCGGATGAAGATGAGGATCCTGGCCTTAAGATGAAGACGAGGGTCTTGGTGTTCAGATGAAGATGAAGACAAGAGTCTTGGTGTTCAAGTGAAGATGAAGGAATTGGTATTAAGACGAATACAAGGGTCCTGGTCTTCAGATGAAGATGAAGATGAGAGTCCTGGTCTTTCGATGAAGATGAAGATGAGAGTCCTGCTCTTCAGATGAAGATGAGAGTCCTGGTCTTTGGATGAAGATGAAGATCCTGGTCTTCAGATGAAGAAGAACATGAAGACGAGAGTCTTGGTGTTCAGATGAAGATGAAGACAAGAATCTTGGTGTTCAAGTGAAGATGAAGGTCCTGTATTCAGATGAAGACGAGGGTCCTGGTCTTCAGATGAAGATGAAGATGAGATTCCTGGTCTTCAGATGAAGACGAGAGTCCTGGTCTTCAGATGAAGATGAAGATGAAGACAAGAGCCTTAGTGTTCAAGTGAAGATGAAGTTCCTGGTATTCAGATGAAGACGAGGGTCCTGGTCTTCAGATGAAGATGAAGATGAGAGTCCTGGTCTTCAGATGAAGACGAGAGTCCTGGTCTTCAGATGAAGATGAAGACAAGAATCTTGGTGTTCAAGTGAAGATGAAGGTCCTGGTATTCAGATGAAGACGAGGGTCCTGGTCTTCAGATGAAGATGAAGATGTGAGTCCTGGTCTTCAGATGAAGATGAGAGTCCTGGTCTTTGGATGAAGATGAAGACAAGAGCCTTGGTGTTCAAGTGAAGATGAAGGTCCTGGTATTCAGATGAAGATGAGAGTCCTGGTCTTCAGATGAAGATGAGTATCCTGGTCTTCAGATAAGACGAGGGTCTTGGTGTTCGGATGAAGATGAAGACAAGAGTCTTGGTGTTCAAGTGAAGATGAAGTAATTGGTATTCAGATGAAGACGAGGGTCCTGCTCTTCAGATGAAGATGAGAGTCCTGGTCTTTAGCTGAAGATGACGATCCTGGTCTTCAGATGAAGATGAACAGGAAGACGAGAGTCCTGGTGGTCAGGTGAAGATGAAGACGAGAGTCCTGGTCTTCTGATGAAGAAGAGGGTCCTGTTGTTCAGATGAAGACAAGAGTCTTGGTGTTCAAGTGAAGATGAAGGTCCTGGTATTCAGATGAAGATGAGAGTCCTGGTCTTCAGATGAAGATGAGGATCCTGGTCTTCAGATGAAGATGAGGATCCTGGTCTTCAGATGAAGATGAACAGGAAGACGAGAGTCCTGGTGTTCAGGTGAAGATGAAGACGAGAGTCCTGGTCTTCAGATTAAGATGAGGATCCTGGTATTCAGATGAAGACGTGGGTCCTGGTGTTCGGATGAGGATGAAGACAAGAGTCTTGGTGTTCAAGTGAAGATGAAGAAATTGGTATTCAGATGAATACGAGGGTCCTGGTCTTCAGATGAAGATGAAGACAAGAATCTTGGTGTTCAAGTGAAGATGAAGGTCCCGGGATTCAGATCAAGACGAGGGTCCTGGTGTTCAGATGAAGATGAAGATGAGAGTCCTGGTCTTCAGATATCGATGAGAGTCCTGGTCTTTGGATGAAGATGAAAACAAGAGTCTTGGTGTTCAAGTGAAGATGAAGGTCGTGGTATTCAGATGAAGATGAGAGTCCTGGTCTTCAGATGAAGATGAGGATCCTGGTCTTCAGATGAAGATAAACAGGAATACGACAGTCATGGTGTTCAGGTGAAGATGAAGACGAGGGTCCTGGTCTTCAGATGGAGTTGAGAGTCCTGGTCTTCAGATGAAGATGAGAGTCCTGGTCTTTGGATGAAGATCAAGATGAAGACAGGAGTCCTGGTCTTCAGATGAAGATGAGAGTCCTGGTCTTTGGATGAAGATGAAGAAAAGAATCTTGGTGTTCAAGTGAAGATGAAGGTCCTGGTATTCAGATGAAGATGAGGATGCTGGTCTTCAGATGAAGATGAACAGGAAGACGAGAGTCCTGGTGTTCAGGTGAAGATGAAGATGAGAGTCCTGGTCTACAGATGAAGACGAGGGTCCTGGTGTTCAGATGAAGATGAAGACAAGAGTCTTGGTGTTCAAGTGAAGATGAAGGTCCTGGTATTCAGATGAAGATGAGAGTCCTGGTCTTCAGATGAAGATGAAGATGAGAGTCCTGGTCTTCAGATGAAGATGAGAGTCCTGGTCTTCAGATGAAAATGAAGATCTTGGTGTTCAGATGAAGACGAGGGTCTTGGTGTTCAGATGAAGACAAGAGTCTTGGTGGTCAAGTGAAGATGAAGGTCCTGGTATTCAGATGAAGATGAGACTCTTGGTCTTCGGATGAAGATGAGGATCCTGGTCTTAAGATGAAGACGAGGGTCTTGGTGTTCGGATGAAGACAAGAGTCTTGGTGTTCAAGTGAAGATGAAGGAATTGGTACTCAGACGAATACGAGGGTCCTGGTCTTCAGATGAAGATGAAAATGAGAGTCCTGGTCTTTGGATGAAGATTAAGATGAGAGTCCTGCTCTTCAGATGAAGATGAGAGTCCTGGTCTTTGGATGAAGATGAAGATCCTGGTCTTCAGATGAAGATGAACATGAAGACGAGAGTCTTGGTGTTCAGATGAAGACAAGAATCTTGGTGTTCAAGTGAAGATGAAGGTCCTGGTATTCAGATGAAGAAAAAGATGAGAGTCCTGGTCTTCAGATGAAGATGAGAGTCCTGGTCTTTGGATGAAGATGAAGACAAGAGCATTGGTGTTCAAGTGAAGATGAAGGTCCTGGTATTCAGATGAAGACGATGGTCCTGGTCTTGAGATGAAGATGAGAGTCCTGGTCTTCAGATGAAGACGAGAGTCCTGGTCTTCAGATGAAAATGAAGATCCTGGTGTTCAGATGAAGACGAGGGTCTTGGTGTTCAGATGAAGACAAGAGTCTTGGTGGTCAAGTGAAGATGAAGGTCCTGGTATTCAGATGAAGATGAGAGTCCTGGCCTTAAGATGAAGACGAAGGTCTTGGTGTTCAGATGAAGATGAAGACAAGAGTCTTGGTATTCAAGTGAAGAAGAAGGAATTGGTATTCAGACGAATACAAGGGTCCTGGTCTTCAGATGAAGATGAAGATGAGAGTCCTGGTCTTTCGATGAAGATGAGAGTCCTGCTCTTCAGATGAAGATGAGAGTCCTGGTCTTTGGATGAAGATGAAGATCCTGGTCTTCAGATGAAGATGAACATGAAGACGAGAGTCTTGGTGTTCAGATGAAGATGAAGACAAGAATCTTGGTGTTCAAGTGAAGATGAAGGTCCTGGTATTCAGATGAAGACGAGGGTCCTGGTTTTCAGATGAAGATGAGAGTCCTGGTCTTCAGATGAAGATGAGAGTCCTGGTCTTCAGATGAAGATGAGGATCCTGGTCTTCAGATGAAGATGAAAAGGAAGACGTGAGTCCTGGTGTTCAGGTGAAGATGAAGACAAGAGTCTTGGTGGTCAAGTGAAGATGAAGGTCCTGGTGTTCAGATGAAGATGAGAGTCCTGGTCTTCAGATGAAGATGAAGACAAGAATCTTGGTGTTCAAGTGAAGATGAAGGTCCTGGTGTTCAGATGAAGATGAAGACAAGAGTCTTGGTGGTCAAGTGAAGATGAAGGTCCTGGTATTCAGATGGAGATGAGAGTCCTCGTCTTCAGATGAAGATGAGAGTCCTGGTCTTTGGATGAAGATGAAGATGAAGACAAGAGTCTTGGTCTTCAGATGAAGATGAGAGTCCTGGTCTTTGGATGAAGATGAAGACAAGAATCTTGGTGTTCAAGTGAAGATGAAGGTCCTGGTATTCAGATGAAGATGAGGATCCTGGTCTTCAGATGAAGATGAACAGGAAGACGAGAGTCCTGGTGTTCAGGTGAAGATGAAGATGAGAGTCCTGGTCTTCAGATGAAGACGAGGGTCCTGGTGTTCAGATGAAGATGAAGACAAGAGTCTTCGTGGTCAAATTAAGATGAAGGTCCTGGTATTCAGATGAAGATGAGAGTCCTGGACTTCAGATGAAAATGAGGATCCTGGTCTTCAGATAAAGACGAGGGTCTTGGTGTTCGGATGAAGACGAAGACAAGAGTCTTGGTGTTCAAGTGAAGATGAAGGAATTGATATTCAGATGAAGATGAAGTCCTGGTCTTCAGATGAAGACGAGAGTCCTGGTCTTCAGATGAAGATGAACAGGAAGACGAGAGTCCTGGTGTTCAGATGAAGACCAGAGTCCTGGTCGTCAGATGAAGACGAGGGTCCTGGTGTTCAGATGAAGATGAAGACAAGAGTCTTGGTGGTCAAGTGAAGATGAAGGTCCTGGTATTCAGATGAAGATGAGAGTCCTGGTCTTCAGATGAAGACAAGAATCTTGGTGTTCAAGTGAAGATGAAGGTCCTGGTATTCAGATGAAGACGAGGGTCCTGGTCTTCAGATGAAGATGAGAGTCCTGGTCTTTGGATGAAGATGAAGACAAGACTCTTGGTGTTCAAGTGAAGCTGAAGGAATTGGTATTCAGATGAAGATGAGAGTCCTGGTCTTCAGATGAAGACGAGAGTCCTGGTCTTCAGATGAAGATGAACAGGAAGACGAGAGTCCTGGTGTTCAGATGAAGACGAGAGTCCTGGTCTTCAGATGAAGACGAGGGTCCTGGTGTTCAGATGAAGATGAAGACAAGAGTCTTGGTGGTCAAGTGAAGATGAAGGTCCTGGTATTCAGATGAAGATGAGAGTCCTGGTCTTCAGATGAAGACAAGAATCTTGGTGTTCAAGTGAAGATGAAGGTCCTGGTATTCAGATGAAGATGAGAGTCCTGGTCTTCAGATGAAGATGAGGATGTTGGTCTTCAGATGAAGATGAACAGGGAGACGTGAGTCCTGGTGTTCAGGTGAAGATGAAGACAAGAGCTTTGGTGTTCAAGTGAAGATGAATGTCCTGGTATTCAGAAGAAGACGTGGGTCCTGGTGTTCAGATGAAGATGAAGACAAGAGTCTTGGTGTTCAAGTGAAGTTGAAGGAATTGGTATTCAGATGAAGATGAAGACAAGAGTCTTGGTGTTCAAGTGAAGATGAAGGAATTGGTATTCAGATGAAGACGAGGGTCCTGGTCTTCAGATGAAGATGAAGATGAGAGTCCTGGTCTTTAGATGAAGATGAGAGTCCTGCTCTTCAGATGAAGGTGAGAGTCCTGGTCTTTGTATGAAGATGAAGATCCTCGTCTTCAGATGAAGAGGAACATGAAGACGAGAGTCTTGGTGTTCAGATGAAGATAAGAATCTTGGTGTTCAAGTGAAGATGAAGGTCCTGGTATTCAGACGAAGACGAGGGTCCTGGTCTTCAGATGGAGATGAGAGTCCTGGTCTTCAGATGAAGATGAGAGTCCTGGTCTTTGGATGAAGATGAAGATGAAGACAAGAGTCTTGGTGTTCAAGTGAAGATGAAGGTCCTGGTATTCAGATGAAGATGAGAGTCCTGGTGTTCAGGTGAAGATGAAGACGAGAGTCCTGGTCTTCAGATGAAGACGAGGGTCCTGGTGTTCAGATGAAGATGAAGACAAGAGTCTTGGTGGTCAAGTGAAGATGAAGGTCCTGGTTTTCAGATGAAGATGAGAGTCCTGGTCTTCAGATGAAGATGAAGACAAGAATCTTGGTGTTCAAGTGAAGATGAAGGTCCTGGTATTCAGATGAAGACGAGGGTCCTGGTCTTCAGATGAAGATGAGAGTCCTGGTCTTTGGATGAAGATGAAGATGAAGACAAGAGTCTTGGTCTTCAGATGTAGATGAGAGTCCTGGTCTTTGGATGAAGACGAGAGTCTTGGTGTTCAAGTGAAGATGAAGGTCCTGGTATTCAGATGAAGATGAGGATCCTGGTCTTCAGATGAAGATGAACAGGAAGATGAGAGTCCTGGTGTTCAGGTGAAGATGAAGACGAGAGTTCTGGTCTTCAGATGAAGACGAGGGTCCTGTTGTTCAGATGAAGATGAAGACAAGAGTCTTGGTGTTCAAGTGAAGATGAAGGAATTGGTATTCAGATGAGGACGAGGGTCCTGGTCTTCAGATGAAGACAAAGATGAGAGTCCTGGTCTTCAGATGAAGATGAGAGTCCTGGTCTTTGGATGAAGATGAAGACAAGAGCATTGGTGTTCAAGTGAAGATGAAGGTCCTGGTATTCAGATGAAGACGAGGGTCCTGGTCTTCAGATGAAGATGAAGATGAGAGTCCTGGTCTTCAGATGAAGACGAGAGTCCTGGTCTTCAGATGAAAATGAAGATCCTGGTGTTCAGATGAAGACGAGGGTCTTGGTGTTCAGATGAAGACAAGAGTCTTGGTGGTCAAGTGAAGATGAAGGTCCTGGTATTCAGATGAAGATGAGAGTCCTGGTCTTCGGATGAAGATGAGGATCCTGGCCTTAAGATGAAGACGAGGGTCTTGGTGTTCGGATGAAGATGAAGACAAGAGTCTTGGTGTTCAAGTGAAGATGAAGGAATTGGTATTCAGACGAATACGAGGGTCCTGGTCTTCAGATGAAGATGAAGATGAGAGCCCTGGTCTTTCGATGAAGATGAAGATGAGAGTCCTGGTCTTTGGATGAAGATGAAGATCCTGGTCTTCAGATGAAGATGAACATGAAGACGAGAGTCTTGGTGTTCAGATGAAGATGAAGACAAGAATCTTGGTGTTCAAGTGAAGATGAAGGTCCTGGTATTCAGATGAAGACGAGGGTCCTGGTCTTCAGATGAAGATGAAGATGAGATTCCTGGTCTTCAGATGAAGATGAGAGTCCTGGTCTTCAGATGAAGATGAAGACAAGAATCTTGGTGTTGAAGTGAAGATGAAGGTCCTGGTATTCAGATGAAGACGAGGGTCCTGGTCTTCAGATGAAGATAAAGATGAGAGTCCTGGTCTTCAGATGAAGATGAGAGTCCTGGTCTTTGGATGAAGATGAAGACAAGAGCCTTGGTGTTCAAGTGAAGATGAAGGTCCTGGTATTCAGATGAAGACGAGGGTCCTGGTCTTCAGATGAAGATGAGAGTCCTGGTCTTCAGATGAAGACGAGAGTCCTGGTCTTCAGATGAAGATGAAAACAAGAATCTTGGTGTCCAAGTGAAGATGAAGGTACTAGTATTCAGATGAAGACGAGGGTCCTGGTCTTCAGATGAAGATGAGAGTCCTGGTCTTCAGATGAAGATGAGAGTCCTGGTCTTTGGATGAAGATGAAGACAAGAGCCTTGGTGTTCAAGTGAAGATGAAGGTCCTGGTATTCAGATGAAGATGAGAATCCTGGTCTTCAGATGAAGATGAGGATCCTGGTCTTCAGATAAAGACGAGGGTCTTGGTGTTCGGATGAAGATGAAGACAAGAGTCTTGGTGTTCAAGTGAAGATGGAGGAATTGGTATTCAGATGAAGACGAGGGTCCTGGTCTTCAGATGAAGATGAAGATGAGAGTCCTGGTCTTTAGCTGAAGATGAGGATCCTGGTCTTCAGATGAAGATGAACAGGAAGACGAGAGTCCTGGTGGTCAGGTGAAGATGAAGACGAGAGTCCTGGTCTTCTGATGAAGAAGAGGGTCCTGGTGTTCAGATGAAGACAAGAGTCTATGTGTTCAAGTGAAGATGAAGGTCCTGGTTTTCAGATGAAGATGAGGATCCTGGTCTTCAGATGAAGATGAGGATCCTGGTCGTAAGATGAAGATGAACAGGAAGACGAGAGTCCTGGTGTTCAGGTGAAGATGAAGACGAGAGTCCTGGTCTTCAGATTAAGATGAGGATCCTGGTATTCAGATGAAGACGTGGGTCCTGATGTTCGGATGAGGATGAAGACAAGAGTCTTGGTGTTCAAGTGAAGATGAAGGAATTGGTATTCAGATGAATACGAGGGTCCTGGTCTTCAGATGAAGATGAGAATCCTGGTCTTTAGATGAAGATGAGGATCCTGGTCGTCAGATGAAGATGAACAGGATGACCAGCGTCCTGGTGTTCAAGTGAAGATGAGAGTCCTGCTCTTCAGATGAAGACGAGAGTCCTGGTCTTTGGATGAAGATGAAGATCCTGGTCTTCAGATGAAGATGAGGGTCCTGGTCTTCAAATGAAGATGAAGACGAGAGTCCTGGTCTTCAGATGAAGACGAGAGTCCTGGTCTTCAGATGAAGATGAAGACAAGAATCTTGGTGTTCAAGTGAAGATGAAGGTCCCGGTATTCAGATCAAGACGAGGGTCCTGGTGTTCAGATGAAGATGAGAGTCCTGGTCTTCAGATATCGATGAGAGTCCTGGTCTTTGGATGAAGATGAAAACAAGAGTCTTGGTGTTCAAGTGAAGATGAAGGTCGTGGTATTCAGATGAAGATGAGAGTCCTGGTCTTCAGATGAAGATGAGGATCCTGGTCTTCAGATGAAGATAAACAGGAATATGACAGTCCTGGTGTTCAGGTGAAGATGAAGACGAGGGTCCTGGTCTTCAGATGGAGATGAGAGTCCTGGTCTTCAGATGAAGATGAGAGTCCTGGTCTTTGGATGAAGATCAAGATGAAGACAAGAGTCCTGGTCTTCAGATGAAGATGAGAGTCCTGGTCTTTGGATGAAGACAAGAATCTTGGTGTTCAAGTGAAGATGAAGGTCCTGGTATTCAGATGAAGATGAAGATCCTGGTGTTCAGATGAAGATGAAGACAAGAGTCGTGTTGGTCAAGTGAAGATGAAGGTCCTGGTCTTCAGATGAAGATGAAGATGAAAACAAGAATCTTGGTGTTCAAGTGAAGATGAAGGTCCGCGTGTTCAGATGAAGATGAAGACAAGAGTCTTGGTGGTCAAGTGAAGATGAAGGTCCTGGTATTCAGATGAGGACGAGGGTCCTGGTATTCAGATGGAGATGAGAGTCGTGGTCTTCAGATGAAGATGAGAGTCCTGGTCTTTGGATGAAGATGAAGACAAGAGTCTTGGTCTTCCGATGAAGATGAGAGTCCTGGTCTTTGGATGAAGATGAAGACAAGACTCTTGGTATTCAATTGAAGATGAAGGTCCTGGAGTTCAGATGAAGACGAGTGTCCTGGTCTTCAGATGAAGATGAGGATCCTGGTCTTCAGATAAAGACGAGGGTCTTGGTGTTCGGATGAAGACAAGAGTCTTGGTGTTCAAGTGAAGATGAAGGAATTGGTATTCAGATGAAGATGAGAGTCCTGGTCTTCAGATGAAGATGAGGATCCTGGTCTTCAGACGAAGATGAACAGGAAGACGAGAGTCCTTGTGTTCAGGTGAAGATGAAGACGAGAGTCCTGGTCTTCAGATGAAGACGAGGGTCCTGGTGTTCAGATGAAGATGAAGACAAGAGTCCTGGTGGTCAAGTGAAGATGAAGGTCCTGGTATTCAGATGAAGATGAGAGTCCTAGTCTTCAGATGAAGATGAAGACAAGAATCTCGGTGTTCAAGTGAAGATGAAGGTCCTGGTATTCAGATGAAGATGAGGGTCCTGGTCTTCAGATGAAGATGAGAGTCCTGGTCTTTGGATGAAGATGAAGATGAAGACGAGAGTCTTGGTGTTCAATTGAAGATGAAGGTCCTGGTATTCAGATGAAGATGAGAGTCCTGGTCTTCAGATGAAGTTGAGAGTCGTGCTCTTCAGATGAAGATGAGAGTCCCGGTCTTTGGATGAAGATGAAGATCCTGGTCTTCAGATGAAGATGAACATGAAGACGAGAGTCTTGGTGTTGAGATGAAGATGAAGACAAGAATCTTGGTGTTCAAGTGAAGATGAAGGTCCTGGTATTCAGATGAAGACGAGGGTCCTGGTCTTCAGATGGAGATGAGAGTCCTGGTCTTCAGATGAAGATGAGAGTCCTGGTCTTTGGATGAAGATGAAGATGAAGACGAGAGTCTTGGTGTTCAATTGAAGATGAAGGTCCTGGTATTCAGATGAAGATGAGAGTCCTGGTCTTCAGATGAAGTTGAGAGTCGTGCTCTTCAGATGAAGATGAGAGTCCCGGTCTTTGGATGAAGATGAAGATCCTGGTCTTCAGATGAAGATGAACATGAAGACGAGAGTCTTGGTGTTGAGATGAAGATGAAGACAAGAATCTTGGTGTTCAAGTGAAGATGAAGGTCCTGGTATTCAGATGAAGACGAGGGTCCTGGTCTTCAGATGGAGATGAGAGTCCTGGTCTTCAGATGAAGATGAGAGTCCTGGTCTTTGGATGAAGATGAAGATGAAGACAAGAGTCCTGGTCTTCAGAGGAAGATGAGAGTCCTGGTCTTTGGATGAAGACGAGAGTCTTGGTGTTCAAGTGAAGATGAAGGTCCTGGTATTCAGATGAAGATGAGGATCCGGGTCTTCAGATAAAGACGAGGGTCTTGGTGTTCGGATGAAGATGAAGACAAGAGTCTTGGTGTTCAAGTGAAGATGAAGGAATCGGTATTCAGATGAAGATGAGAGTCCTGGTCTTCAGATGAAGATCCTGGTCTTCAGACGAAGATGAACAGGAAGATGAGAGTCCTGGTGTTCAGGTGAAGATGAAGACGAGAGTCCTGGTCTTCAGATGAAGACGAGGGTCCTGGTGTTCAGATGAAGATGAAGACAAGAGTCTTCGTGGTCAAGTGAAGATGAAGGTCCTGGTATTCAGATGAAGATGAGAGTCCTGGTCTTCAGATGAAAATGAGGATCCTGGTCTTCAGATAAAGACGAGGGTCTTGGTGTTCGGATGAAGACAAGAGTCTTGGTGTTCAAGTGAAGATGAAGGAATTGGTAGTCAGATGAAGATGAGAGTCCTGGTCTTTGGATGAAAATGAAGATGAAGACAAGAGTCTTGGTGGTCAAGTGAAGATGAAGGTCCTGGTATTCAGATGAAGATGAGAGTCCTGGTCTTCAGATGAAGATGAAGACAAGAATCTCGGTGTTCAAGTGAAGATGAAGGTCCTGGTATTCAGATGAAGACGAGGGTCCTGGTCTTCAGATGAAGACGAGGGTCTTGGTGTTCGGATGAAGACAAGAGTCTTGGTGGTCAAGTGAAGATGAAGGTCCTGGTATTCAGATGAAGATGAGAGTCCTGGTCTTCAGATGGAGATGAGAGTCCTGGTCTTCAGATGAAGATGAACAGGAAGACGAGAGTCCTGGTGTTCAGATGAAGATGAGAGTCCTGGTCTTCAGATGAAGACGAGAGTCCTGGTCTTCAGATGAAGATGAACAGGAAGACGAGAGTCCTGGTGTTCAGATGAAGATGAGAGTCCTGGTCTTCAGATGAAGACGAGGGTCCTGGTCTTCAGATGAAGATGAAGATGAGAGTCCTGGTCTTTAGATGAAGATGAGAGTCCTGCTCTTCAGATGAAGGTGAGAGTCCTGGTCTTTGGATGAAGATGAAGATCCTGGTCTTCAGATGAAGATGAACATGAAGACGAGAGTCTTGGTGTTCAAGTGAAGATGAAGGTCCTGGTATTCAGATGAAGACGAGGGTCCTGGTCTTCAGATGGAGATGAGAGTCCTGGTCTTCAGATGAAGATGAGAGTCCTGGTCTTTGGATGAAGATGAAGATGAAGACAAGAGTCTTGGTGTTCAAGTGAAGATGAAGGTCCTGGAATTCAGATGAAGATGAGAGTCCTGGTGTTCAGGTGAAGATGAAGACGAGAGTCCTGGTCTTCAGATGAAGACGAGGGTCCTGGTGTTCAGATGAAGATGAAGACAAGAGTCTTGGTGGTCAAGTGAAGATGAAGTGCCTGGTATTCAGATGAAGATGAGAGTCCTGGTCTTCAGATGAAGATGAAGACAAGAATCTTGGTGTTCAAGTGAAGATGAAGGTCCTGGTATTCACATGAAGACGAGGGTCCTGGTCTTAAGATGAAGATGAGAGTCCTGGTCTTGGGATGAAGACAAGACTCTTGGTGTTCAATTGAAGATGAAGGTCCTGGTATTCAGATGAAGATGAGAGTCCTGGTTTTCAGATGAAGATGAAGACAAGAATCTTGGTGTTCAAGTGAAGATGAAGGTCCTGGTGTTCAGATGAAGATGAAGACTAGAGTCCTGGTGGTCAAGTGAAGATGAAGGTCCTGGCATTCAGATGAAGACGAGGGTCCTGGTCTTCAGATGGATATGAGAGTCCTGGTCTTCAGATGAAGATGAGTGTCCTGGTCTTTGGATGAAGATGAAGATGAAGACGAGAGTCTTGGTGGTCAAGTGAAGATGAAGGTCCTGGTATTCAGATGAAGATGAGAGTCCTGGTCTTCAGATGAAGATGAAGACAAGAGTCTTGGTGGTCAAGTGAAGATGAAGGTCCTGGTATTCAGATGAAGACGAGGGTCCTGGTCTTCAGATGAAGATGAGAGTCCTGGTCTTTGGATGAAGATGAAGACAAGACTCTTGGTGTTCAATTGAAGATGAAGGTCCTGGTATTCAGATGAAGATGAGAGTCCTGGTCTTCAGATGAAAATGAGGATGCTGGTCTTCAGATGAAGATGAACAGGAAGACGTGAGTCCTGGTGTTCAGGTGAAGATGAAGACAAGAGCCTTGGTGTTCAAGTGAAGATGAAGGTCCTGGTATTCAGAAGAAGACGTGGGTCCTGGTGTTCAGATGAAGATGAAGACAATAGTCTTGGTGTTCAAGTGAAGATGAAGGAATTGGTATTCAGATGAAGACGAGGGTCCTGGTCTTCAGATGAAGATGAAGATGAGAGTCCTGGTCTTTAGATGAAGATGAGAGTCCTGCTCTTCAGATGAAGGTGAGAGTCCTGGTCTTTGGATGAAGATGAAGACAAGAGTCTTGGTGTTCAAGTGAAGATAAGAATCTTGGTGTTCAAGTGAAGATGAAGGTCCTGGTATTCAGATGAAGACGAGGGTCCTGGTCTTCAGATGGAGATGAGAGTCCTGGTCTTCAGATGAAGATGAGAGTCCTGGTCTTTGGATGAAGATGAAGACAAGAGTCTTGGTGTTCAAGTGAAGATGAAGGTCCTGGTATTCAGATGAAGATGAGAGTCCTGGTGTTCAGGTGAAGATAAAGATGAGAGTCCTGGTCTTCAGATGAAGACAAGGGTCCTGGTGTTCAGATGAAGATGAAGACAAGAGTCTTGGTGGTCAAGTGAAGATGAAGGTCCTGGTATTCAGATGAAGATGAGAGTCCTGGTCTTCAGATGAAGATGAAGACAAGAATCTTGGTGTTCAAGTAAAGATGAAGGTCCTGGTATTCAGATGAAGACGAGGGTGCTGGTCTTCAGATGAAGATGAGAGTCCTGGTCTTTGGATGAAGATGAAGATGAAGACAAGAGTCTTGGTCTTCAGATGAAGATGAGAGTCCTGGTCTTTGGATGAAGACGAGAGTCTTGGTGTTTAAGTGAAGATGAAGGTCCTGGTATTCAGATGAAGATGAGGATCCTGATCTTCAGATGAAGATGAACAGGAAGACGAGAGTCCTGGTGTTCAGGTGAAGATGAAGATGAGAGTCCTGGTCTTCAGATGAAGACGAGGGTCCTGGTGTTCAGATGAAGATGAAGACAAGAGTCTTGGTGGTCAAGTGAAGATGAAGGTCCTGGTATTCAGATGAAGATGAGAGTCCTGGTCTTCAGATGAAGATGAGGATCCTGGTCTTCAGATAAAGACGAGGGTCTTGGTGTTCGGATGAAGATGAAGACAAGAGTCTTGGTGTTCAAGTGAAGATGAAGGAATTGGTATTCAGATGAAGATGAGAGTCCTGGTCTTCAGATGAAGACGAGAGTCCTGGTCTTCAGATGAAGATGAACAGGAGGACGAGAGTCCTGGTGTTCAGATGAAGACGAGAGTCCTGGTCTTCAGATGAAGACGAGGGTCCTGGTGTTCAGATGAAGATGAAGACAAGAGTCTTGGTGGTCAAGTGAAGATGAAGGTCCTGGTATTCAGATGAAGATGAGAGTCCTGGTCTTAAGATGAAGACAAGAATCTTGGTGTTCAAGTGAAGATGAAGGTCCTGGTAGTCAGATGAAGACGAGGGTCCTGGTCTTCAGATGAAGATGAGAGTGCTGGTCTTTGGATGAAGATGAAGACAAGACTCTTGGTGTTCAAGTGAAGATGAAGGAATTGGTATTCAGATGAAGACGAGGGTCCTGGTCTTCAGATGAAGATGAGAGTCCTGGTCTTTAGATGAAGATGAGAGTCCTGTTCTTCAGATGAAGGTGAGAGTCCTGGTCTTTGGATGAAGATCCTGGTCTTCAGATGAAGATGAACACGAAGACGAGAGTCTTGGTGTTCAGATGAAGATAAGAATCTTGGTGTTCAAGTGAAGATGAAGGTCCTGGTATTCAGATGAAGACGAGGGTCCTGGTCTTCAGATGGAGATGAGAGTCCTGGTCTTCAGATGAAGATGAGAGTCCTGGTCTTTGGATGAAGATGAAGACAAGAGTCTTGGTGTTCAAGTGAAGATGAAGGTCCTGGTATTGAGATGAAGATGAGAGTCCTGGTGTTCAGGTGAAGATGAAGACGAGAGTCCTGGTCTTCAGATGAAGACGAGCATCCTGGTGTTCAGATGAAGACAAGAGTCTTGGTGGTCAAGTGAAGATGAAGGTCCTGGTATTCAGATGAAGATGAGAGTCCTGGTCTTCAGATGAAGATGAAGACAAGAATCTTGGTGTTCAAATGAAGATGAAGGTCCTGGTATTCAGATGAAGACGAGGGTCCTGGTCTTTGGATGAAGATGAAGATGAAGACAAGAGTCTTGGTCTTCAGATGAAGTTGAGAGTCCTGGTCTTTGGATGAAGACGAGAGTCTTGGTGTTCAAGTGAAGATGAAGGTCCTGGTATTCAGATGAAGATGAGAGTCCTGGTCTTCAGATGAAGATGAGGATCCTGGTCTTCAGATAAAGACGAGGGTCTTGGTGTTCGGATGAAGATGAAGACAAGAGTCTTGGTGTTCAAGTGAAGATGAAGGAATTGGTATTCAGATGAAGATGAGAGTCCTGGTCTTCAGATGAAGACGAGAGTCCTGGTCTTCAGATGAAGATGAACGGTAGGACGAGAGTCCTGGTGTTCAGATGAAGACGAGAGTCCTGGTCTTCAGATGAAGACGAGGGTCCTGGTGTTCAGATGAAGATGAAGACAAGAGTCTTGGTGGTCAAGTGAAGATGAAGGTCCTGGTATTCAGATGAAGATGAGAGTCCTGGTCTTCAGATGAAGACAAGAATCTTGGTGTTCAAGTGAAGATGAAGGTCCTGGTATTCAGATGAAGACGAGGGTCCTGGTCTTCAGATGAAGATGAGAGTCCTGGTCTTTGGATGAAGATGAAGACAAGACTCTTGGTGTTCAATTGAAGATGAAGGTCCTGGTATTCAGATGAAGATGAGAGTCCTGGTCTTCAGATGAAAATGAGGATGTTGGTCTTCAGATGAAGACAAGAGTCTTGGTGTTCAAGTGAAGATGAAGAAATTGGTATTCAGATGAAGACGAGGGTCCTGGTCTTCAGATGAAAATGAGAGTCCGGGTCTTTAGATGAAGATGAGAGTCCTGTTCTTCAGATGAAGGTCAGTGTCCTGGTCTTTGGATGAAGACGAAGATCCTGGTCTTCAGATGAAGATGAACATGAAGACGAGAGTCTTGGTGTTCAGATGAAGATAAGAATCTTGGTGTTCAAGTGAAGATGAAGGTCCTGGTATTCAGATGAAGACGAGGGTCCTGGTCTTCAGATGGAGATGAGAGTCCTGGTCTTTGGATGAAGATGAAGACAAGAGTCTTGGTGTTCAAGTGAAGATGAAGGTCCTGGTATTGAGATGAAGATGAGAGTCCTGGTGTTCAGGTGAAGATGAAGACGAGAGTCCTGGTCTTCAGATGAAGACGAGCATCCTTGTGTTCAGATGAAGATGAAGACAAGAGTCTTGGTGGTGAAATGAAGATGAAGGTCCTGGTATTCAGATGAAGATGAGAGTCCTGGTCTTCAGATGAAGATGAAGACAAGAATCTTGGTGTTCAAATGAAGATGAAGGTCCTGGTATTCAGATGAAGACGAGGGTCCTGGTCTTCAGATGAAGATGAGAGTCCTGGTCTTTGGATGAAGACAAGACTCTTGGTGTTCAATTGAAGATGAAGGTCCTGGTATTCAGATGAAGATGAGAGTCCTGGTCTTCAGATGAAGATGAGGATCCTGGTCTTCAGATGAAGATGAACAGGAAGACGTGAGTCCTGGTGTTCAGGTGAAGATGAATACAAGAGTCTTGGTGTTCAAGTGAAGATGAAGGTCCTGGTATTCAGAAGAAGACGTGGGTCCTGGTGTTCAGATGAAGATGAAGACAAGAGTCTTGGTGTTCAAGTGAAGATGAAGGAATTGGTATTCAGATGAAGACGAGGGTCCTGGTCTTCAGATGAAGATGAGAGTCCTGGTCTTTAGATGAAGATGAGAGTCCTGCTCTTCAGATGAAGATGAGAGTCCTGGTCTTTGGATGAAGATGAAGATCCTGGTCTTCAGATGAAGATGAACATGAAGACGAGACTCTTGGTGTTCAGATGAAGACAAGAATCTTGGTGTTCAAGTGAAGATGAAGGTCCTGGTGTTCAGATGAAGACAAGAGTCTTGGTGGTCAAGTGAAGATGAAGGTCCTGGTGTTCGGATGAAGATGAGAGTCCTGGTCTTCAGATGAAGATGAAGACAAGAATCTTGGTGTTCAAGTGAAGATGAAGGTCCTGGTGTTCAGATGAAGACGAGGGTCCTGGTCTTCAGATGGAGATGAGAGTCCTGGTCTTCAGATGAAGATGAGAGTCCTGGTCTTTGGATGAAGATGAAGATGAATACAAGAGTCCTGGTCTTCAGATGAAGATGAGAGTCCTGGTCTTCAGATGAAGACGAGGGTCCTGGTGTTCAGATGAAGATGAAGACAAGAGTCTTCGTGGTCAAGTGAAGATGAAGGTCCTGGTATTCAGATGAAGATGAGAGTCCTTGTCTTCAGATGAAGATGAGAGTCCTGGTCTTCAGATGAAGATGAAGACAAGAGTCTTGGTGGTCAAGTGAAGATGAAGGTCCTGGTATTCAGATGAAGACGAGGGTCCTGGTCCTCAGATGAAGATGAGAGTCCTGGTCTTTGGATGAAGATGAAGACAAGACTCTTGGTGTTCAATTGAAGATGAAGGTCCTGGTATTCAGATGAAGATGAGAGTCCTGGTCTTCAGATGAAAATGAGGATGCTGGTCTTCAGATGAAGATGAACAGGAAGACGTGAGTCCTGGTGTTCAGGTGAAGATGAAGACAAGAGCCTTGGTGTTCAAGTGAAGATGAAGGTCCTGGTATTCAGAAGAAGATGTGGGTCCTGGTGTTCAGATGAAGATGAAGACAATAGTCTTGGTGTTCAAGTGAAGATGAAGGAATTGGTATTCAGATGAAGACGAGGTTCCTGGTCTTCAGATGAAGATGAAGATGAGAGTCCTGGTCTTTAGATGAAGATGAGAGTCCTGCTCTTCAGATGAAGGTGAGAGTCCTGGTCTTTGGATGAAGATGAAGATCCTGGTCTTCAGATGAAGATGAACATGAAGACGAGAGTCTTGGTGTTCAGATGAAGATAAGAATCTTGGTGTTCAAGTGAAGATGAAGGTCCTGGTATTCAGATGAAGACGAGGGTCCTGGTCTTCAGATGGAGATGAGAGTCCTGGTCTTCAGATGAAGATGAGAGTCCTGGTCTTTGGATGAAGATGAAGACAAGAGTCTTGGTGTTCAAGTGAAGATGAAGGTCCTGGTATTCAGATGAAGATGAGAGTCCTGGTGTTCAGGTGAAGATGAAGATGAGAGTCCTGGTCTTCAGATGAAGATGAGGGTCCTGGTGTTCAGATGAAGATGAAGACAAGAGTCTTGGTGGTCAAGTGAAGATGAAGGTCCAGGTATTCAGATGAAGATGAGAGTCCTGGTCTTCAGATGAAGATGAAGACAAGAATCTTGGTGTTCAAGTAAAGATGAAGGTCCTGGTATTCAGATGAAGACGAGGGTCCTGGTCTTCAGATGAAGATGAGAGTCCTGGTCTTTGGATGAAGATGAAGATGAAGACAAGAGTCTTGGTCTTCAGATGAAGATGAGAGTCCTGGTCTTTGGATGAAGACGAGAGTCTTGGTGTTTAAGTGAAGATGAAGGTCCTGGTATTCAGATGAAGATGAGGATCCTGATCTTCAGATGAAGATGAACAGGAAGACGAGAGTCCTGGTGTTCAGGTGAAGATGAAGACGAGAGTCCTGGTCTTCAGATGAAGACGAGGGTCCTGGTGTTCAGATGAAGATGAAGACAAGAGTCTTGGTGGTCAAGTGAAGATGAAGGTCCTGGTATTCAGATGAAGATGAGAGTCCTGGTCTTCAGATGAAGATGAGGATTCTGGTCTTCAGATAAAGACGAGGGTCTTGGTGTTCGGATGAAGATGATGAAAAGAGTCTTGGTGTTCAAGTGAAGATGAAGGAATTGGTATTCAGATGAAGATGAGAGTCCTGGTCTTCAGATGAAGACGAGAGTCCTGGTCTTCAGATGAAGATGAACAGGAGGACGAGAGTCCTGGTGTTCAGATGAAGACGAGAGTCCTGGTCTTCAGATGAAGACGAGGGTCCTGGTGTTCAGATGAAGATGAAGACAAGAGTCTTGGTGGTCAAGTGAAGATGAAGGTCCTGGTATTCAGATGAAGATGAGAGTCCTGGTCTTAAGATGAAGACAAGAATCTTGGTGTTCAAGTGAAGATGAAGGTCCTGGTAGTCAGATGAAGACGAGGGTCCTGGTCTTCAGATGAAGATGAGAGTGCTGGTCTTTGGATGAAGATGAAGACAAGACTCTTGGTGTTCAATTGAAGATGAAGGTCCTGGTATTCAGATGAAGATGAGAGTCCTGGTCTTCAGATGAAAATGAGGATGCTGGTCTTCAGATGAAGACAAGAGTCTTGGTGTTCAAGTGAAGATGAAGGAATTGGTATTCAGATGAAGACGAGGGTCCTGGTCGTCAGATGAAGATGAGGATCCTGGTCTTCAGATGAAGATGAACAGGAAGACGTGAGTCCTGGTGTTCAGGTGAAGATGAATACAAGAGTCTTGGTGTTCAAGTGAAGATGAAGGTCCTGGTATTCAGAAGAAGACGTGGGTCCTGGTGTTCAGATGAAGATGAAGACAAGAGTCTTGGTGTTCAAGTGAAGATGAAGGAATTGGTATTCAGATGAAGACGAGGGTCCTGGTCTTCAGATGAAGATGAGAGTCCTGGTCTTTAGATGAAGATGAGAGTCCTGCTCTTCAGATGAAGATGAGAGTCCTGGTCTTTGGATGAAGATGAAGATCCTGGTCTTCAGATGAAGATGAACATGAAGACGAGACTCTTGGTGTTCAGATGAAGAGAAGAATCTTGGTGTTCAAGTGAAGATGAAGGTCCTGGTGTTCAGATGAAGACAAGAGTCTTGGTGGTCAAGTGAAGATGAAGGTCCTGGTGTTCGGATGAAGATGAGAGTCCTGGTCTTCAGATGAAGATGAAGACAAGAATCTTGGTGTTCAAGTGAAGATGAAGGTCTTGGTGTTCAGATGAAGACGAGGGTCCTGGTCTTCAGATGGAGATGAGAGTCCTGGTCTTCAGATGAAGATGAGAGTCCTGGTCTTTGGATGAAGATGAAGATGAATACAAGAGTCCTGGTCTTCAGATGAAGATGAGAGTCCTGGTCTTCAGATGAAGACGAGGGTCCTGGTGTTCAGATGAAGATGAAGACAAGAGTCTTCGTGGTCAAGTGAAGATGAAGGTCCTGGTATTCAGATGAAGATGAGAGTCCTGGTCTTCAGATGAAGATGAGGATCCTGGTCTTCAGATAAAGACGAGGGTCTTGGTGTTCGGATGAAGATGAAGACAAGAGTCTTGGTGTTCAAGTGAAGATGAAGGAATTGGTATTCAGATGAAGATGAGAGTCCTGGTCGTAGGATGAAGACGAGAGTCCTGGTCTTCAGATGAAGATGAAGACAAGAATCTTGGTGTTCAAGTGAAGATGAAGGTCCTGGTATTCAGATCAAGATGAGGGTCCTGGTGTTCAGATGAAGATGAGAGTCCTGGTCTTCAGATGAAGATGAGAGTCCTGGTCTTTGGATGAAGATGAAAACAAGAGTCTTGGTGTTCAAGTGAAGATGAAGGTCCTGGTATTCAGATGAAGATGAGGGTCCTCGTCTTCAGATGAAGACGAGAGTCCTGGTCTTCAGATGAAGATGAACAGTAGGACGAGAGTCCTGGTGTTCAGATGAAGAAGAGAGTCCTGGTCTTCAGATGAAGACGAGGGTCCTGGTGTTCAGATGAAGATGAAGACAAGAGTCTTGGTGGTCAAGTGAAGATGAAGGTCCTGGTATTCAGATGAAGATGAGAGTCCTGGTCTTCAGATGAAGACAAGAATCTTGGTGTTCAAGTGAAGATGAAGGTCCTGGTATTCAGATGAAGACGAGGGTCCTGGTCTTCAGATGAAGATGAGAGTCCTGGTCTTTGGATGAAGATGAAGACAAGACTCTTGGTGTTCAATTGAAGATGAAGGTCCTGGTATTCAGATGAAGACGAGGGTCCTGGTCTTCAGATGAAAATGAGAGTCCGGGTCTTTAGATGAAGATGAGAGTCCTGTTCTTCAGATGAAGGTCAGTGTCCTGGTCTTTGGATGAAGACGAAGATCCTGGTCTTCAGATGAAGATGAACATGAAGACGAGAGTCTTGGTGTTCAGATGAAGATAAGAATCTTGGTGTTCAAGTGAAGATGAAGGTCCTGGTATTCAGATGAAGACGAGGGTCCTGGTCTTCAGATGGAGATGAGAGTCCTGGTCTTTGGATGAAGATGAAGACAAGAGTCTTGGTGTTCAAGTGAAGATGAAGGTCCTGGTATTGAGATGAAGATGAGAGTCCTGGTGTTCAGGTGAAGATGAAGACGAGAGTCCTGGTCTTCAGATGAAGACGAGCATCCTTGTGTTCAGATGAAGATGAAGACAAGAGTCTTGGTGGTGAAGTGAAGATGAAGGTCCTGGTATTCAGATGAAGATGAGAGTCCTGGTCTTCAGATGAAGATGAAGACAAGAATCTTGGTGTTCAAATGAAGATGAAGGTCCTGGTATTCAGATGAAGACGAGGGTCCTGGTCTTCAGATGAAGATGAGAGTCCTGGTCTTTGGATGAAGACAAGACTCTTGGTGTTCAATTGAAGATGAAGGTCCTGGTATTCAGATGAAGATGAGAGTCCTGGTCTTCAGATGAAGATGAGGATCCTGGTCTTCAGATGAAGATGAACAAGAAGACGTGAGTCCTGGTGTTCAGGTGAAGATGAATACAAGAGTCTTGATGTTCAAGTGAAGATGAAGGTCCTGGTATTCAGAAGAAGACGTGGGTCCTGGTGTTCAGATGAAGATGAAGACAAGAGTCTTGGTGTTCAAGTGAAAATGAAGGAATTGGTATTCAGATGAAGACGAGGGTCCTGGTCTTCAGATGAAGATGAGAGTCCTGGTCTTTAGATGAAGATGAGAGTCCTGCTCTTCAGATGAAGATGAGAGTCCTGGTCTTTGGATGAAGATGAAGATCCTGGTCTTCAGATGAAGATGAACATGAAGACGAGACTCTTGGTGTTCAGATGAAGACAAGAATCTTGGTGTTCAAGTGAAGATGAAGGTCCTGGTGTTCAGATGAAGACAAGAGTCTTGGTGGTCAAGTGAAGATGAAGGTCCTGGTGTTCGGATGAAGATGAGAGTCCTGGTCTTCAGATGAAGATGAAGACAAGAATCTTGGTGTTCAAGTGAAGATGAAGGTCCTGGTGTTCAGATGAAGACGAGGGTCCTGGTCTTCAGATGGAGATGAGAGTCCTGGTCTTCAGATGAAGATGAGAGTCCTGGTCTTTGGATGAAGATGAAGATGAATACAAGAGTCCTGGTCTTCAGATGAAGATGAGAGTCCTGGTCTTCAGATGAAGACGAGGGTCCTGGTGTTCAGATGAAGATGAAGACAAGAGTCTTCGTGGTCAAGTGAAGATGAAGGTCCTGGTATTCAGATGAAGATGAGAGTCCTGGTCTTCAGATGAAGATGAGGATCCTGGTCTTCAGATAAAGACGAGGGTCTTGGTGTTCGGATGAAGATGAAGACAAGAGTCTTGGTGTTCAAGTGAAGATGAAGGAATTGGTATTCAGATGAAGATGAGAGTCCTGGTCGTAGGATGAAGACGAGAGTCCTGGTCTTCAGATGAAGATGAAGATGAAGATGAAGACAAGAATCTTGGTGTTCAAGTGAAGATGAAGGTCCTGGTATTCAGATCAAGATGAGGGTCCTGGTGTTCAGATGAAGATGAGAGTCCTGGTCTTCAGATGAAGATGAGAGTCCTGGTCTTTGGATGAAGATGAAAACAAGAGTCTTGGTGTTCAAGTGAAGATGAAGGTCCTGGTATTCAGATGAAGATGAGGATCCTGGTCTTAGGATGAAGATGAGAGTCCTGGTCTTTGGATGAAGATGAAGATGAAGACAAGAGTCTTGGTCTTCAGATGAAGATGAGAGTCCTGGTCTTTGGATGAAGATGAAGACAAGAATCTTGGTGTTCAAGTGAAGATGAAGGTCCTGGTATTCAGATGAAGATGAGGATCCTGGTCTTCTGATGAAGGTGAACAGGAAGACGAGTGTCCTGGTGTTCAGGTGAAGATGAAGGTCCTGGTATTCAGATGAAGATGAAGACGAGGGTCCTGGTGTTCAGATGAAGATGAGAGTCCTGGTCTTCAGATGAAGATGAGGATCCTGGTCTTCAGATAAAGACGAGGGTCTTGGTGTTCGGATGAAGATGAAGACAAGAGTCTTGGTGTTCAAGTGAAGATGAAGGAATTGGTATTCAGATGAAAATGAGAGTCCAGGTCTTCAGATGAAGATGAAGATCCTGGTCTTCAGACGAAGATGAATAGGAAGACGAGAGTCCTGGTGTTCAGATGAAGATGAAGACAAGAGTCTTGGTGGTCAAGTGAAGATGAAGGTCCTGGTATTCAGATGAAGATGAGAATCCTGGTCTTCAGATGAAGATGAAGACAAGAATCTTGGTGTTCAAGTGAAGATGAAGGTCCTGGTGTTCAGATGAAGACGAGGGTCCTGGTCTTCAGATGGAGATGAGAGTCCTGGTCTTCAGATGAAGATGAGAGTCCTGGTCTTCGGATGAAGATGAAGACAAGAGTCTTGGTCTTCAGATGAAGATGAGAGTCCTGGTCTTTGGATGAAGATGAAGACAAGAATCTTGGTGTTCAAGTGAAGATGAAGGTCCTGGTATTCAGATGAAGATGAGGATCCTGGTCTTCAGATGAAGATGAACAGGAAGACGAGAGTCCTGGTGTTCAGGTTAAGATGAAGACGAGAGTCCTGGTCTTCAGATGAAGACGAGGGTCCTGGTGTTCAGATGAAGGTGAAGACAAGAGTCTTTGTGGTCAAGTGAAGATGAAGGTCCTGGTATTCAGATGAAGATGAGAGTCCTGGTCTTCAGATGAAGATGAGGATCCCGGTCTTCAGATAAAGACGAGGGTCTTGGTGTTGGGATGAAGACAAGAGTCTTGGTGTTCAACTGAAGATGAAGGAATTGGTATTCAGATGAAGATGAGCGTCCTGGTCTTCAGATGAAGATGAAGATAATGGTCTTCAGACGAAGATGAACAGGAAGATGAGAGTCCTGGTGTTCAGGTGAAGATGAAGACGAGAGTCCTGGTCTTCAGATGAAGACGAGGGTCCTGGTGTTCAGATGAAGATGAAGACAAGAGTCTTGGTGGTCAAGTGAAGATGAAGGTCCTGGTATTAAGATGAAGATGAGGATCCTGGTCTTCAGATGAAGATGAACAGGAAGACGAGAGTCCTGGTGTTCAGGTGAAGATGAGAGTCCTGGTCTTCAGATGAAGACGAGGGTCCTGGTCTTCAGATGAAGATGAGAGGCCTGGTCTTTAGATGAAGATGAGAGTCCTGCTCTTCAGATGAAGATGAGAGTCCTGGTCTTTGGATGAAGATGAAGATCCTAGTCTTCAGATGAAAATGAACATGAAGACGAAAGTCTTGGTGTTAGGATGAAGATGAAGCCAAGAATCTTGGTGTTCAAGTGAAGATAAAGGTCCTGGTATTCAGATGAAGACGAGGGTCCTGGTCTTCAGATGAAGATGAGAGTCCTGCTCTTCAGATGAAGATGAGAGTCCTGGTCTTTAGATGAAGATGAGGATCCTGGTCTTCAGATGAAGATGAACAGGAAGACGAGAGTCCTGGTGTTCAGGTGAAGATGAAGACAAGAGTCTTGGTGTTCAAGTGAAGATGAAGGTCCTGGTATTCAGATGAAGACGAGAGTCCTCGTCTTCACATGAATATGAGGATCCTGGTCTTCAGATGAAGACGAGGGTCCTGGGCTTCAGATGAAGATAAAGATGAGAGTCGTGGTCTTCAGATGAAGATGAGAGTCCCGGTCTTTGGATGAAGATGAAGATGAAGACAAGAGTCTTGGTGTTCAAGTGAAGATGAGAGTCCTGGTCTTGAGATGAAGACGAGGGTCCTGGTCTTCAGATGAAGATGAGAGGCCTGGTCTTTAGATGAAGATGAGAGTCCTGCTCTTCAGATGAAAATGAACATGAAGACGAAAGTCTTGGTGTTAGGATGAAGATGAAGCCAAGAATCTTGGTGTTCAAGTGAAGATAAAGGTCCTGGTATTCAGATGAAGATGAGAGTCCTGCTCTTCAGATGAAGATGAGAGTCCTGGTCTTTAGATGAAGATGAGGATCCTGGTCTTCAGATGAAGATGAACAGGAAGACGAGAGTCCTGGTGTTCAGGTGAAGATGAAGACAAGAGTCTTGGTGTTCAAGTGAAGATGAAGGTCCTGGTATTCAGATGAAGACGAGAGTCCTCGTCTTCACATGAAGATGAGGATCCTGGTCTTCAGATGAAAATGAACAGGAAGACGAGGGTCCTTGTGTTCAGGTGAAGATGAAGATGAGAATCCTGGTCTTCAGATGAAGACGAGGGTCCTGGGCTTCAGATGAAGATAAAGATGAGAGTCGTGGTCTTCAGATGAAGATGAGAGTCCCGGTCTTTGGATGAAGATGAAGATGAAGACAAGAGTCTTGGTGTTCAAGTGAAGATGAAGGTCCTGGTATTCAGTTGAAGATGAGAGTCCTGGTCTTCAGATGAAGATGAGGGTCCTGGTGTTCAGATGAAGACAAGAGTCTTGGTGGTCATGTGAAGATGAAGGAATTGGTATTCAGATGAAGACGAGGGTCCTGGTCTTCAGATGAAGATGAGAGACCTGGTCTTTAGATGAAGATGAGGATCCTGGTCTTCAGATGAAGATGAACAGGAAGACGAGAGTCCTGGTGTTCGGGTGAAGATGAGAGACCTGGTCTTCAGATGAAGATGAGGGTCCTGGTGTTCAGATGAAGATGAAGACAAGAGTCTTGGTGTTCAAGTGAAGATGAAGGTCCTGGTATTCAGATGAAGATGTGGGTCCTGGTGTTCAGATGAAGATGACGACAAGAGTCTTGGTGTTCAAGTGAAGATGAAGAAATTGGTATTCAGATGAAGACGAGGGTCCTGGTATTCAGATGAAGACGAGAGTCCTGGTCTTCAGATGAAGACGAGAGTCCTGGTCTTTGGATGAAGATTAAGATGAGAGTCCTAGTCTTCAGATGAAGACGAGAGTCCTGGTCTTTGGATGAAGATGAAGATCCTGGTCTTCAGATGAAGATGAACAGGAAGACGAGAGTCCTGATGTTCAGGTGAAGATGAAGACAAGAGTCTTGGTTTTCAAGTGAAGATGAAGGTCCTGGTATTCAGATGAAGATGAGGGTCCTGGTGTTCAGATGAAGATGAAGATGAGAGTCCTGGTCTTTAGATGAAGATGAGAGTCCTGCTCTTCAGATGAAGATGAAGACAAGAGTCTTGGTGGTCAAGTGAAGATGAAGGAATTGGTATTCAGATGAAGACGAGGGTCCTGGTATTCAGATGAAGATGAGAGTCCTGGTCTTCAGATGAAGACGAGAGTCCTGGTCTTTGGATGAAGATGAGAGTCCTAGTCTTCAGATGAAGACGAGAGTCCTGGTCTTCAGATGAAGATGAACATGAAGACGAGAGTCTTGGTGTTCAGATGAAGATGAAGACAAGAATCTTGGTGTTCAAGTGAAGATGAAGGTCCTGGTATTCAGATGAAGGCGAGGGTCCTGGTCTTCAGATGAAGATGAGAATCCTGGTCTTCAGATGAAGATGAGAGTCCTGGTCTTTAGATGAAGATGAGGATCCTGGTCTTCAGATGAAGATGAACAGGAAGACGAGAGTCCTGGTGTTCAGGTGAAGATGAAGACAAGAGTCTTGGTGTTCAAGTGAAGATGAAGGTCCTGGTATTCAGATGAAGACGAGAGTCCTCGTCTTCACATGAAGATGAGGATCCTGGTCTTCAGATGAAAATGAACAGGAAGACGAGGGTCCTTGTGTTCAGGTGAAGATGAAGATGAGAATCCTGGTCTTCAGATGAAGACGAGGGTCCTGGGCTTCAGATGAAGATAAAGATGAGAGTCGTGGTCTTCAGATGAAGATGAGAGTCCCGGTCTTTGGATGAAGATGAAGATGAAGACAAGAGTCTTGGTGTTCAAGTGAAGATGAAGGTCCTGGTATTCAGTTGAAGATGAGAGTCCTGGTCTTCAGATGAAGATGAGGGTCCTGGTGTTCAGATGAAGACAAGAGTCTTGGTGGTCATGTGAAGATGAAGGAATTGGTATTCAGATGAAGACGAGGGTCCTGGTCTTCAGATGAAGATGAGAGACCTGGTCTTTAGATGAAGATGAGGATCCTGGTCTTCAGATGAAGATGAACAGGAAGACGAGAGTCCTGGTGTTCGGGTGAAGATGAGAGACCTGGTCTTCAGATGAAGATGAGGGTCCTGGTGTTCAGATGAAGATGAAGACAAGAGTCTTGGTGGTCAAGTGAAGATGAAGAAATTGGTATTCAGATGAAGACGAGGGTCCTGGTATTCAGATGAAGACGAGAGTCCTGGTCTTCAGATGAAGACGAGAGTCCTGGTCTTTGGATGAAGATTAAGATGAGAGTCCTAGTCTTCAGATGAAGACGAGAGTCCTGGTCTTTGGATGAAGATGAAGATCCTGGTCTTCAGATGAAGATGAACAGGAAGACGAGAGTCCTGATGTTCAGGTGAAGATGAAGACAAGAGTCTTGGTTTTCAAGTGAAGATGAAGGTCCTGGTATTCAGATGAAGATGAGGGTCCTGGTGTTCAGATGAAGATGAAGATGAGAGTCCTGGTCTTTAGATGAAGATGAGAGTCCTGCTCTTCAGATGAAGATGAAGACAAGAGTCTTGGTGGTCAAGTGAAGATGAAGGAATTGGTATTCAGATGAAGACGAGGGTCCTGGTATTCAGATGAAGATGAGAGTCCTGGTCTTCAGATGAAGACGAGAGTCCTGGTCTTTGGATGAAGATGAGAGTCCTAGTCTTCAGATGAAGACGAGAGTCCTGGTCTTCAGATGAAGATGAACATGAAGACGAGAGTCTTGGTGTTCAGATGAAGATGAAGACAAGAATCTTGGTGTTCAAGTGAAGATGAAGGTCCTGGTATTCAGATGAAGGCGAGGGTCCTGGTCTTCAGATGAAGATGAGAATCCTGGTCTTCAGATGAAGACGAGGGTCCTGGGCTTCAGATGAAGATAAAGATGAGAGTCGTGGTCTTCAGATGAAGATGAGAGTCCCGGTCTTTGGATGAAGATGAAGATGAAGACAAGAGTCTTGGTGTTCAAGTGAAGATGAAGGTCCTGGTATTCAGTTGAAGATGAGAGTCCTGGTCTTCAGATGAAGATGAGGGTCCTGGTGTTCAGATGAAGATGAGAGACCTGGTCTTTAGATGAAGATGAGGATCCTGGTCTACAGATGAAGATGAACAGGAAGACGAGAGTCCTGGTGTTCGGGTGAAGATGAGAGACCTGGTCTTCAGATGAAGATGAGGGTCCTGGTGTTCAGATGAAGATGAAGACAAGAGTCTTGGTGTTCAAGTGAAGATGAAGGTCCTGGTATTCAGATGAAGATGTGGGTCCTGGTGTTCAGATGAAGATGACGACAAGAGTCTTGGTGTTCAAGTGAAGATGAAGGAATTGGTATTCAGATGAAGACGAGGGTCCTGGTATTCAGATGAAGACGAGAGTCCTGGTCTTCAGATGAAGACGAGAGTCCTGGTCTTTGGATGAAGATTAAGATGAGAGTCCTAGTCTTCAGATGAAGACGAGAGTCCTGGTCTTTGGATGAAGATGAAGATCCTGGTCTTCAGATGAAGATGAACAGGAAGACGAGAGTCCTGATGTTCAGGTGAAGATGAAGACAAGAGTCTTGGTGTTCAAGTGAAGATGAAGGTCCTGGTATTCAGATGAAGATGAGGGTCCTGGTCTTCAGATGAAGATGAAGATGAGAGTCCTGGTCTTGAGATGAAGATGAGAGTCCTGCTCTTCAGATGAAGATGAAGATCCTGGTCTTCAGATGAAGATGAACATGAAGACGAGAGTCTTGGTGTTCAGATGAAGACAAGAATCTTGGTGTTCAAGTGAAGATGAAGGTCCTGGTGTTCAGATGAAGATGAAGACAAGAGTCTTGGTGGTCAAGTGAAGATGAAGGTCCTGGTATTCAGATGAAGATGAGAGTCCTGGTCTTCAGATGAAGATGAAGACAAGAATCTTGGTGTTCAAGTGAAGATGAAGGTCCTGGTATTCAGATGAAGACGAGGGTCCTGGTCTTCAGATGGAGATGAGAGTCCTGGTCTTCAGATGAAGATGAGAGTCCTGGTCTTTGGATGAAGATGAAGATGAAGACAAGAGTCCTGGTCTTCAGAGGAAGATGAGAGTCCTGGTCTTTGGATGAAGACGAGAGTCTTGGTGTTCAAGTGAAGATGAAGGTCCTGGTATTCAGATGAAGATGAGGATCCGGGTCTTCAGATAAAGACGAGGGTCTTGGTGTTCGGATGAAGATGAAGACAAGATTCTTGGTGTTCAAGTGAAGATGAAGGAATTGGTATTCAGATGAAGATGAGAGTCCTGGTCTTCAGATGAAGATCCTGGTCTTCAGACGAAGATGAACAGGAAGATGAGAGTCCTGGTGTTCAGGTGAAGATGAAGACGAGAGTCCTGGTCTTCAGATCAAGATGAGAGTCCTGGTCTTTGGATGAAGATGAAGACAAGAATCTTGGTGTTCAAGTGAAGATGAAGGTCCTGGTATTCAGATGAAGATGAGGATCCTGGTCTTCAGATGAAGATGAACAGGAAGACGAGAGTCCTGGTGTTCAGGTGAAGATGAAGACGAGAGTCCTGGTCTTCAGATGAAGACGAGGGTCCTGGTGTTCAGATGAAGATGAAGACAAGAGTCTTCGTGGTCAAGTGAAGATGAAGGTCCTGGTATTCAGATGAAGATGAGAGTCCTGGTCTTCAGATGAAAATGAGGATCCTGGTCTTCAGATAAAGACGAGGGTTTTGGTGTTCGGATGAAGACAAGAGTCTTGGTGTTCAAGTGAAGATGAAGGAATTGGTATTCAGATGAAGATGGGAGTCCTGGTCTTTGGATGAAAATGAAGATGAAGACAAGAGTCTTGGTGGTCAAGTGAAGATGAAGGTCCTGGTATTCAGATGAAGATGAGAGTCCTGGTCTTCAGATGAAGATGAAGACAAGAATCTCGGTGTTCAAGTGAAGATGAAGGTCCTGGTATTCAGATGAAGACGAGGGTCCTGGTCTTCAGATGAAGACGAGGGTCTTGGTGTTCGGATGAAGACAAGAGTCTTGGTGGTCAAGTGAAGATGAAGGTCCTGGTATTCAGATGAAGATGAGAGTCCTGGTCTTAAGATGAAGACAAGAATCTTGGTGTTCAAGTGAAGATGAGAGTCCTGGTCTTCAGATGAAGACAAGAGTCCTGGTCTTCAGATGAAGATGAACAGGAAGACGAGAGTCCTGGTGTTCAGATGAAGACGAAAGTCCTGGTCTTCAGATGAAGACGAGGGTCCTGGTCTTCAGATGAAGATGAAAATGAGAGTCCTGGTCTTTAAATGAAGATGAGAGTCCTGCTCTTCAGATGAAGGTGAGAGTCCTGGTCTTTGGATGAAGATGAAGATCCTGGTCTTCAGATGAAGATGAACATGAAGACGAGAGTCTTGGTGTTCAAGTGAAGATGAAGGTCCTGGTATTCAGATGAAGACGAGGGTCCTGGTCTTCAGATGGAGATGAGAGTCCTGGTCTTCAGATGAAGATGAGAGTCCTGGTCTTTGGATGAAGATGAAGACAAGAGTCTTAGTGTTCAAGTGAAGATGAAGGTCCTGGAATTCAGATGAAGATGAGAGTCCTGGTGTTCAGGTGAAGATGAAGACGAGAGTCCTGGTCTTCAGATGAAGACGAGGGTCCTGGTGTTCAGATGAAGATGAAGACAAGAGTCTTGGTGGTCAAGTGAAGATGAAGTGCCTGGTATTCAGATGAAGATGAGAGTCCTGGTCTTCAAATGAAGATGAGAGTCCTGGTCTTGGGATGAAGACAAGACTCTTGGTGTTCAATTGAAGATGAAGGTCCTGGTATTCAGATGAAGATGAGAGTCCTGGTCTTCAGATGAAGATGAGGATCCTGGTCTTCAGAGGAAGATGAACAGGAAGACGTGAGTCCTGGTGTTCAGGTGAAGATGAATACAAGAGTCTTGTTGTTCAAGTGAAGATGAAGGAATTGGTATTCAGATGAAGACGAGGGTCCTGGTCTTCAGATGAAGATGAAGATGAGAGTCCTGGTCTTTAGATGAAGATGAGAGTACTGCTCTTCAGATGAAGATGAGAGTCCTGGTCTTTGGATGAAGATGAAGATCCTGGTCTTCAGATGAAGATGAACATGAAGACGAGACTCTTGGTGTTCAGATGAAGATGAAGACAAGAATCTTGGTGTTCAAGTGAAGATGAAGGTCCTGGTGTTCAGATGAAGATGAAGACAAGAGTCTTGGTGGTCAAGTGAAGATGAAGGTCCTGGTGTTCAGATGAAGATGAGAGTCCTGTTTTTCAGATGAAGATGAAGACAAGAATCTTGGTGTTCAAGTGAAGATGAAGGTCCTGGTGTTCAGATGAAGATGAAGAGTCCTGGTGGTCAAGTGAAGATGAAGGTCCTGGCATTCAGATGAAGACGAGGGTCCTGGTCTTCAGATGGATATGAGAGTCCTGGTCTTCAGATGAAGATGAGCGTCCTGGTCTTTGGATGAAGATGAAGATCCTGGTCTTCAGATGAAGATGAACATGAAGACGAGACTCTTGGTGTTCAGATGAAGATGAAGACAAGAATCTTGGTGTTCAAGTGAAGATGAAGGTCCTGGTGTTCAGATGAAGATGAAGACAAGAGTCTTGGTGGTCAAGTGAAGATGAAGGTCCTGGTGTTCAGATGAAGATGAGAGTCCTGGTTTTCAGATGAAGATGAAGACAAGAATCTTGGTGTTCAAGTGAAGATGAAGGTCCTGGTGTTCAGATGAAGATGAAGACTAGAGTCCTGGTGGTCAAGTGAAGATGAAGGTCCTGGCATTCAGATGAAGACGAGGGTCCTGGTCTTCAGATGGATATGAGAGTCCTGGTCTTCAGATGAAGATGAGTGTCCTGGTCTTTGGATGAAGATGAAGATGAAGACGAGAGTCTTGGTGGTCAAGTGAAGATGAAGGTCCTGGTATTCAGATGAAGATGAGAGTCCTGGTCTTCAGATGAAGATGAAGACAAGAGTCTTGGTGGTCAAGTGAAGATGAAGGTCCTGGTATTCAGATGAAGACGAGGGTCCTGGTCTTCAGATGAAGATGAGAGTCTTGGTCTTTGGATGAAGATGAAGACAAGACTCTTGGTGTTCAATTGAAGATGAAGGTCCTGGTATTCAGATGAAGTTGAGAGTCCTGGTCTTCAGATGAAAATGAGGATGCTGGTCTTCAGATGAAGATGAACAGGAAGACGTGAGTCCTGGTGTTCAGGTGAAGATGAAGACAAGAGCCTTGGTGTTCAAGTGAAGATGAAGGTCCTGGTATTCAGAAGAAGACGTGGGTCCTGGTGTTCAGATGAAGATGAAGACAATAGTCTTGGTGTTCAAGTGAAGATGAAGGAATTGGTATTCAGATGAAGACGAGGGTCCTGGTCTTCAGATGAAGATGAAGATGACAGTCCTGGTCTTTAGATGAAGATGAGAGTCCTGCTCTTCAGATGAAGGTGAGAGTCCTGGTCTTTGGATGAAGATGAAGATCCTGGTCTTCAGATGAAGATGAACATGAAGACGAGAGTCTTGGTGTTCAGATGAAGATAAGAATCTTGGTGTTCAAGTGAAGATGAAGGTCCTGGTATTCAGATGAAGACGAGGGTCCTGGTCTTCAGATGGAGATGAGAGTCCTGGTCTTCAGATGAAGATGAGAGTCCTGGTCTTTGGATGAAGATGAAGACAAGAGTCTTGGTGTTCAAGTGAAGATGAAGATGAAAGTCCTGGTCTTCAGATGAAGACGAGGGTCCTGGTGTTCAGATGAAGATGAAGACAAGAGTCTTGGTGGTCAAGTGAAGATGAAGGTCCTGGTATTCAGATGAAGATGAGAGTCCTGGTCTTCAGATGAAGATGAAGACAAGAATCTTGGTGTTCAAGTAAAGATGAAGGTCCTGGTATTCAGATGAAGACGAGGGTCCTGGTCTTCAGATGAAGATGAGAGTCCTGGTCTTTGGATGAAGATGAAGATGAAGACAAGAGTCTTGGTCTTCAGATGAAGATGAGAGTCCTGGTCTTTGGATGAAGACGAGAGTCTTGGTGTTTAAGTGAAGATGAAGGTCCTGGTATTCAGATGAAGATGAGGATCCTGATCTTCAGATGAAGATGAACAGGAAGACGAGAGTCCTGGTGTTCAGGTGAAGATGAAGACGAGAGTCCTGGTCTTCAGATGAAGACGAGGGTCCTGGTGTTCAGATGAAGATGAAGACAAGAGTCTTGGTGGTCAAGTGAAGATGAAGGTCCTGGTATTCAGATGAAGATGAGAGTCCTGGTCTTCAGATGAAGATGAGGATCCTGGTCTTCAGATAAAGACGAGGGTCTTGCTGTTCGGATGAAGATGAAGACAAGAGTCTTGGTGTTCAAGTGAAGATGAAGGAATTGGTATTCAGATGAAGATGAGAGTCCTGGTCTTCAGATGAAGACGAGAGTCCTGGTCTTCAGATGAAGATGAACAGGAGGACGAGAGTCCTGGTGTTCAGATGAAGACGAGAGTCCTGGTCTTCAGATGAAGACGAGGGTCCTGGTGTTCAGATGAAGATGAAGATGAAGACAAGAGTCTTGGTGGTCAAGTGAAGATGAAGGTCCTGGTATTCAGATGAAGATGAGAGTCCTGGTCTTAAGATGAAGACAAGAATCTTGGTGTTCAAGTGAAGATGAAGGTCCTGGTAGTCAGATGAAGACGAGGGTCCTGGTCTTCAGATGAAGATGAGAGTGCTGGTCTTTGGATGAAGATGAAGACAAGACTCTTGGTGTTCAATTGAAGATGAAGGTCCTGGTATTCAGATGAAGATGAGAGTCCTGGTCTTCAGATGAAGACAAGAGTCTTGGTGTTCAAGTGAAGATGAAGGAATTGGTATTCAGATGAAGACGAGGGTCCTGGTCTTAAGATGAAGATGAGAGTCCTGGTCTTTAGATGAAGATGAGAGTCCTGTTCTTCAGACGAAGGTGAGAGTCCTGGTCTTTGGATGAAGATCCTGGTCTTCAGATGAAGATGAACATGAAGACGAGAGTCTTGGTGTTCAGATGAAGATAAGAATCTTGGTGTTCAAGTGAAGATGAAGGTCCTGGTATTCAGATGAAGACGAGGGTCCTGGTCTTCAGATGGAGATGAGAGTCCTGGTCTTCAGATGAAGATGAGAGTCCTGGTCTTTGGATGAAGATGAAGACAAGAGTCTTGGTGTTCAAGTGAAGATGAAGGTCCTGGTATTGAGATGAAGATGAGAGTCCTGGTGTTCAGGTGAAGATGAAGACGAGAGTCCTGGTCTTCAGATGAAGACGAGCATCCTGGTGTTCAGATGAAGATGAAGACAAGAGTCTTGGTGGTCAAGTGAAGATGAAGGTCCTGGTATTCAGATGAAGATGAGAGTCCTGGTCTTCAGATGAAGATGAAGACAAGAATCTTGGTGTTCAAATGAAGATGAAGGTCCTGGTATTCAGATGAAGACGAGGGTCCTGGTCTTTGGATGAAGATGAAGATGAAGACAAGAGTCTTGGTCTTCAGATGAAGTTGAGAGTCCTGGTCTTTGGATGAAGACGAGAGTCTTGGTGTTCAAGTGAAGATGAAGGTCCTGGTATTCAGATGAAGATGAGAGTCCTGGTCTTCAGATGAAGATGAGGATCCTGGTCTTCAGATAAAGACGAGGGTCTTGGTGTTTGGATGAAGATGAAGACAAGAGTCTTGGTGTTCAAGTGAAGATGAAGGAATTGGTATTCAGATGAAGATGAGAGTCCTGGTCTTCAGATGAAGACGAGAGTCCTGGTCTTCAGATGAAGATGAACAGTAGGACGAGAGTCCTGGTGTTCAGATGAAGACGAGAGTCCTGGTCTTCAGATGAAGACGAGGGTCCTGGTGTTCAGATGAAGATGAGAGTCCTGGTCTTCAGATGAAGACAAGAATCTTGGTGTTCAAGTGAAGATGAAGGTCCTGGTATTCAGATGAAGACGAGGGTCCTGGTCTTCAGATGAAAATGAGAGTCCTGGTCTTTGGATGAAGATGAAGACAAGACTCTTGGTGTTCAATTGAAGATGAAGGTCCTGGTATTCAGATGAAGATGAGAGTCCTGGTCTTCAGATGAAAATGAGGATGTTGGTCTTCAGATGAAGACAAGAATCTTGGTGTTCAAGTGAAGATGAAGAAATTGGTATTCAGATGAAGACGAGGGTCCTGGTCTTCAGATGAAAATGAGAGTCCGGGTCTTTAGATGAAGATGAGAGTCCTGTTCTTCAGATGAAGGTCAGTGTCCTGGTCTTTGGATGAAGACGAAGATCCTGGTCTTCAGATGAAGATGAACATGAAGACGAGAGTCTTGGTGTTCAGATGAAGATAAGAATCTTGGTGTTCAAGTGAAGATGAAGGTCCTGGTATTCAGATGAAGACGAGGGTCCTGGTCTTCAGATGGAGATGAGAGTCCTGGTCTTTGGATGAAGATGAAGACAAGAGTCTTGGTGTTCAAGTGAAGATGAAGGTCCTGGTATTGAGATGAAGATGAGAGTCCTGGTGTTCAGGTGAAGATGAAGACGAGAGTCCTGGTCTTCAGATGAAGACGAGCATCCTTGTGTTCAGATGAAGATGAAGACAAGAGTCTTGGTGGTGAAGTGAAGATGAAGGTCCTGGTATTCAGATGAAGATGAGAGTCCTGGTCTTCAGATGAAGATGAAGACAAGAATCTTGGTGTTCAAATGAAGATGAAGGTCCTGGTATTCAGATGAAGACGAGGGTCCTGGTCTTCAGATGAAGATGAGAGTCCTGGTCTTTGGATGAAGACAAGACTCTTGGTGTTCAATTGAAGATGAAGGTCCTGGTATTCAGATGAAGATGAGAGTCCTGGTCTTCAGATGAAGATGAGGATCCTGGTCTTCAGATGAAGATGAACAGGAAGACATGAGTCCTGGTGTTCAGGTGAAGATGAATACAAGAGTCTTGGTGTTCAAGTGAAGATGAAGGTCCTGGTATTCAGAAGGAGACGTGGGTCCTGGTGTTCAGATGAAGATGAAGACAAGAGTCTTGGTGTTCAAGTGAAGATGAAGGAATTGGTATTCAGATGAAGACGAGGGTCCTGGACTTCAGATGAAGATGAGAGTCCTGCTCTTCAGATGAAGATGAGAGTCCTGGTCTTTGGATGAAGATGAAGATCCTGGTCTTCAGATGAAGATGAACATGAAGACGAGACTCTTGGTGTTCAGATGAAGACAAGAATCTTGGTGTTCAAGTGAAGATGAAGGTCCTGGTGTTCAGATGAAGACAAGAGTCTTGGTGGTCAAGTGAAGATGAAGGTCCTGGTGTTCGGATGAAGATGAGAGTCCTGGTCTTCAGATGAAGATGAAGACAAGAATCTTGGTGTTCAAGTGAAGATGAAGGTCCTGGTGTTCAGATGAAGACGAGGGTCCTGGTCTTCAGATGGAGATGAGAGTCCTGGTCTTCAGATGAAGATGAGAGTCCTGGTCTTTAGATGAAGATGAATACAAGAGTCCTGGTCTTCAGATGAAGACGAGGGTCCTGGTGTTCCGATGAAGATGAAGACAAGAGTCTTCGTGGTCAAGTGAAGATGAAGGTCCTGGTATTCAGATGAAGATGAGAGTCCTGGTCTTCAGATGAAGATGAGGATCCTGGTCTTCAGATAAAGACGAGGGTCTTGGTGTTCGGATGAAGATGAAGACAAGAGTCTTGGTGTTCAAGTGAAGATGAAGGAATTGGTATTCAGATGAAGATGAGAGTCCTGGTCGTAGGATGAAGACGAGAGTCCTGGTCTTCAGATGAAGATGAAGATGAAGACAAGAATCTTGGTGTTCAAGTGAAGATGAAGGTCCTGGTATTCAGATCAAGATGAGGGTCCTGGTGTTCAGATGAAGATGAGAGTCCTGGTCTTCAGATGAAGATGAGAGTCCTGGTCTTTGGATGAAGATGAAAACAAGAGTCTTGGTGTTCAAGTGAAGATGAAGGTCCTGGTATTCAGATGAAGATGAGGATCCTGGTCTTAGGATGAAGATGAGAGTCCTGGTCTTTGGATGAAGATGAAGATGAAGACAAGCGTCTTGGTCTTCAGATGAAGATGAGAGTCCTGGTCTTTGGATGAAGATGAAGACAAGAATCTTGGTGTTCAAGTGAAGATGAAGGTCCTGGTATTCAGATGAAGATGAGGATCCTGGTCTTCAGATGAAGATGAACAGGAAGACGAGGGTCCTGGTGTTCAGGTGAAGATGAAGGTCCTGGTATTCGGATGAAGATGAAGACGAGGGTCCTGGTGTTCAGATGAAGATGAAGATGAGAGTCCTGGTCTTCAGATGAAGATGAGGATCCTGGTCTTCAGATAAAGACGAGGGTCTTGGTGTTGGGATTAAGATGAAGGAATTGGTATTCAGATGAAGATGAGAGTCCTGGTCTTCAGACGAAGATGAACAGGAAGACGAGAGTCCTGGTGTTCAGATGAAGATGAAGACAAGAGTCTTGGTGGTCAAGTGAAGATGAAGGTCCTGGTATTCAGATGAAGATGAGAGTCCTGGTCTTCAGATGAAGATGAGAGTCCTGGTCTTCAGATGAAGATGAAGACAAGATTCTTGGTGTTCAAGTGAAGATGAAGGTCCTGGTATTCAGATCAAGATGAGGGTCCTGGTGTTCAGATGAAGATGAGAGTCCTGGTCTTCAGATGAAGATGAGAGTCCTGGTCTTTGGATGAAGATGAAAACAAGAGTCTTGGTGTTCAAGTGAAGATGAAGGTCCTGGTATTCAGATGAAGATGAGGATCCTGGTCTTAGGATGAAGATGAGAGTCCTGGTCTTTGGATGAAAATGAAGATGAAGACAAGAGTCTTGGTCTTCAGATGAAGATGAGAGTCCTGGTCTTTGGATGAAGATGAAGACAAGAATCTTGGTGTTCAAGTGAAGATGAAGGTCCTGGTATTCAGATGAAGATGAGGATCCTGGTCTTCAGATGAAGATGAACAGGAAGACGAGAGTCCTGGTGTCCAGGTGAAGATGAAGGTCCTGGTATTCGGATGAAGATGAAGACGAGGGTCCTGGTGTTCAGATGAAGATGAAGATGAGAGTCCTGGTCTTCAGATGAAGATGAGGATCCTGGTCTTCAGATAAAGACGAGGGTCTTGGTGTTCGGATGAAGATGAAGGAATTGGTATTCAGATGAAGATGAGAATCCTGGTCTTCAGATGAAGATGAAGATCCTGGTCTTCAGACGAAGATGAGCAGGAAGACGAGAGTCCTGGTGTTCAGATGAAGATGAAGACAAGATTTTGGTGGTCAAGTGAAGATGAAGGTCCTGGTATTCAGATGAAGATGAGAGTCCTGGTCTTCAGATGAAGATGAAGACAAGATTTTGGTGTTCAAGTGAAGATGAAGGTCCTGGTGTTCAGATGAAGACAAGAGTCTTGGTCGTCAGATGAAGATGAGAGTCCTGGTCTTTGGATGAAGATGAAGACAAGAATCTTGGTGTTCAAGTGAAGATGAAGGTCCTGGTATTCAGATGAAGA
Source organism: Amphiprion ocellaris (assembly GCF_022539595.1). Classification (NCBI taxonomy): domain Eukaryota; kingdom Metazoa; phylum Chordata; class Actinopteri; family Pomacentridae; genus Amphiprion; species Amphiprion ocellaris. The sequence continues at coordinate 16,399,898 of NC_072767.1, read as the reverse complement.
TGAGGATCCTAGTCTTCAGATGAAGATGAACATGAAGACGAGAGTCTTGGTGTTCAGATGAACATGAAGAGAAGAATCTTGGTGTTCAAGTGAAGATGAAGGTCCTGGTGTTCAGATGAAGATGAAGACAAGAGTCTTGGTGGTCAAGTGAAGATGAAGGTCCTGGTATTCAGATGAAGATGAGAGTCCTGGTCTTCAGATGAAGATGAAGACAAGAATCTTGGTGTTCAAGTGAAGATGAAGGTCCTGGTATTCAGATGAAGACGAGGGTCCTGGTCTTCAGATGAAGATGAGAGTCCTGGTCTTTGGATGAAGATGAAGACAAGAGTTCTGGTCTTCAGAGGAAGATGAGAGTCCTGGTCTTTGGATGAAGACGAGAGTCTTGGTATTCAAGTGAAGATGAAGGTCCTGGTATTCAGATGAAGATGAGGATCCTGGTCTTCAGATAAAGACGAGGGTCTTGGTGTTTTGACGAAGATGAAGACAAGAGTCTTGGTGTTCAAGTGAAGATGAAGGAATTGGTATTCAGATGAAGATGAGAGTCCTGGTCTTCAGATGAAGATCCTGGTCTTCAGACGAAGATGAACAGGAAGATGAGAGTCCTGGTGTTCAGGTGAAGATGAAGACGAGAGTCCTGGTCTTCAGATGAAGATGAGAGTCCTGGTCTTTGGATGAAGATGAAGACAAGAATCTTGGTGTTCAAGTGAAGATGAAGGTCCTGGTATTCAGATGAAGATGAGGATCCTGGTCTTCAGATGAAGATGAACAGGAAGACGAGAGTCCTGGTGTTCAGGTGAAGATGAAGACGAGAGTCCTGGTCTTCAGATGAAGACGAGGGTCCTGGTGTTCAGATGAAGATGAAGACAAGAGTCTTGGTGTTCAAGTGAAGATGAAGGAATTGGTATTCAGATGAAGATGAGAGTCCTGGTCTTCAGATGAAGATCCTGGTCTTCAGACGAAGATGAACAGGAAGATGAGAGTCCTGGTGTTCAGGTGAAGATGAAGACGAGAGTCCTGGTCTTCAGATGAAGATGAGAGTCCTGGTCTTTGGATGAAGATGAAGACAAGAATCTTGGTGTTCAAGTGAAGATGAAGGTCCTGGTATTCAGATGAAGATGAGGATCCTGGTCTTCAGATGAAGATGAACAGGAAGACGAGAGTCCTGGTGTTCAGGTGAAGATGAAGACGAGAGTCCTGGTCTTCAGATGAAGACGAGGGTCCTGGTGTTCAGATGAAGATGAAGACAAGAGTCTTGGTGTTCAAGTGAAGATGAAGGAATTGGTATTCAGATGAAGATGAGAGTCCTGGTCTTCAGATGAAGATCCTGGTCTTCAGACGAAGATGAACAGGAAGATGAGAGTCCTGGTGTTCAGGTGAAGATGAAGACGAGAGTCCTGGTCTTCAGATGAAGATCAAGACAAGAGTCTTGGTGTTCAAGTGAAGATGAAGGAATTGGTATTCAGATGAAGATGAGAGTCCTGGTCTTCAGATGAAGATCCTGGTCTTCAGACGAAGATGAACAGGAAGATGAGAGTCCTGGTGTTCAGGTGAAGATGAAGACGAGAGTCCTGGTCTTCAGATGAAGATGAGAGTCCTGGTCTTTGGATGAAGATGAAGACAAGAATCTTGGTGTTCAAGTGAAGATGAAGGTCCTGGTATTCAGATGAAGATGAGGATCCTGGTCTTCAGATGAAGATGAACAGGAAGACGAGAGTCCTGGTGTTCAGGTGAAGATGAAGACGAGAGTCCTGGTCTTCAGATGAAGACGAGGGTCCTGGTGTTCAGATGAAGACAAGAGTCTTCGTGGTCAAGTGAAAATGAAGGTCCTGGTATTCAGATGAAGATGAGAGTCCTGGTCTTCAGACGAAAATGAGGATCCTGGTCTTCAGATAAAGAGGAGGGTCTTGGTGTTCGGATGAAGACAAGAGTCTTGGTGTTCAAGTGAAGATGAAGGAATTGGTATTCAGATGAAGACGAGAGTCCTGGTCTTCAGATGAAGATGAGAGTCCTGGTCTTTAGATGAAGATGAGAGTCCTGGTCTTTGGATGAAGATGAAGATCCTGGTCTTCAGATGAAGATGAACATGAAGACGAGAGTCTTGGTGTTCAGATGAAGATGAAGACAAGAATCTTGGTGTTCAAGTGAAGATGAAGGTCCTGGTGTTCAGATGAAGATGAAGACAAGTGTCTTGGTGGTCAAGTGAAGATGAAGGTCCTGGTGTTCAGATGAAGATGAGAGTCCTGGTCTTCAGATGAAGATGAAGACAAGAATCTTGGTGTTCAAGTGAAGATGAAGGTCCTGGTGTTCAGATGAAGATGAAGACAAGAGTCTTGGTGGTCAAGTGAAGATGAAGGTCCTGGTATTCAGATGAAGACGAGGGACCTGGTCTTCAGATGGAGATGAGAGTCCTGGTCTTCAGATGAAGATGAGAGTCCCGGTCTTTGGATGAAGATGAAGATGAAGACAAGAGTCCTGGTCTTCAGATGAAGATGAGAGTCCTGGTCTTCAGATGAAGACGAGGGTCCTGGTGTTCAGATGAAGATGAAGACAAGAGTCTTCGTGGTCAAGTGAAGATGAAGGTCCTGGTATTCAGATGAAGATGAGAGTCCTGGTCTTCAGATGAAGATGAGAGTCCTGGTCTTCAGATGAAGATGAGAGTCCTGGTCTTTGGATGAAGATGAAAACAAGACTCTTGGTGTTCAAGTGAAGATGAAGGTCCTGGTATTCAGATGAAGATGAGGATCCTGGTCTTAGGATGAAGATGAGAGTCCTGGTCTTTGGATGAAGATGAAGATGAAGACAAGCGTCCTGGTCTTCAGATGAAGATGAGAGTCCTGGTCTTTGGATGAAGATGAAGACAAGAATCTTGGTGTTCAAGTGAAGATGAAGGTCCTGGTATTCAGATGAAGATGAGAGTCCTGGTCTTCAGATGAAGATCCTGGTCTTCAGACGAAGATGAACAGGAAGATGAGAGTCCTGGTGTTCAGGTGAAGATGAAGACGAGAGTCCTGGTCTTCAGATGAAGATGAGAGTCCTGGTCTTTGGATGAAGATGAAGACAAGAATCTTGGTGTTCAAGTGAAGATGAAGGTCCTGGTATTCAGATGAAGATGAGGATCCTGGTCTTCAGATGAAGATGAACAGGAAGACGAGAGTCCTGGTGTTCAGGTGAAGATGAAGACGAGAGTCCTGTTCTTCAGATGAAGACGAGGGTCCTGGTGTTCAGATGAAGACAAGAGTCTTCGTGGTCAAGTGAAAATGAAGGTCCTGGTATTCAGATGAAGATGAGAGTCCTGGTCTTCAGACGAAAATGAGGATCCTGGTCTTCAGATAAAGAGGAGGGTCTTGGTGTTCGGATGAAGACAAGAGTCTTGGTGTTCAAGTGAAGATGAAGGAATTGGTATTCAGATGAAGACGAGAGTCCTGGTCTTCAGATGAAGATGAGAGTCCTGGTCTTTAGATGAAGATGAGAGTCCTGCCCTTCAGATGAAGATGAGAGTCCTGGTCTTTGGATGAAGATGAAGATCCTGGTCTTCAGATGAAGATGAACATGAAGACGAGAGTCTTGGTGTTCAGATGAAGATGAAGACAAGAATCTTGGTGTTCAAGTGAAGATGAAGGTCCTGGTGTTCAGATGAAGATGAAGACAAGTGTCTTGGTGGTCAAGTGAAGATGAAGGTCCTGGTGTTCAGATGAAGATGAGAGTCCTGGTCTTCAGATGAAGATGAAGACAAGAATCTTGGTGTTCAAGTGAAGATGAAGGTCCTGGTGTTCAGATGAAGATGAAGACAAGAGTCTTGGTGGTCAAGTGAAGATGAAGGTGCTGGTATTCAGATGAAGACGAGGGACCTGGTCTTCAGATGGAGATGAGAGTCCTGGTCTTCAGATGAAGATGAGAGTCCCGGTCTTTGGATGAAGATGAAGATGAAGACAAGAGTCCTGGTCTTCAGATGAAGATGAGAGTCCTGGTCTTCAGATGAAGACGAGGGTCCTGGTGTTCAGATGAAGATGAAGACAAGAGTCTTCGTGGTCAAGTGAAGATGAAGGTCCTGGTATTCAGATGAAGATGAGAGTCCTGGTCTTCAGATGAAGATGAGAGTCCTGGTCTTCAGATGAAGATGAGAGTCCTGGTCTTTGGATGAAGATGAAAACAAGAGTCTTGGTGTTCAAGTGAAGATGAAGGTCCTGGTATTCAGATGCAGATGAGGATCCTGGTCTTAGGATGAAGATGAGAGTCCTGGTCTTTGGATGAAGATGAAGATGAAGACAAGCGTCTTGGTCTTCAGATGAAGATGAGAGTCCTGGTCTTTGGATGAAGATGAAGACAAGAATCTTGGTGTTCAAGTGAAGATGAAGGTCCTGGTATTCAGATGAAGATGAGGATCCTGGTCTTCAGATGAAGATGAACAGGAAGACGAGGGTCCTGGTGTTCAGGTGAAGATGAAGGTCCTGGTATTCGGATGAAGATGAAGACGAGGGTCCTGGTGTTCAGATGAAGATGAAGATGAGAGTCCTGGTCTTCAGATGAAGATGAGGATCCTGGTCTTCAGATAAAGACGAGGGTCTTGGTGTTGGGATTAAGATGAAGGAATTGGTATTCAGATGAAGATGAGAGTCCTGGTCTTCAGACGAAGATGAACAGGAAGACGAGAGTCCTGGTGTTCAGATGAAGATGAAGACAAGAGTCTTGGTGGTCAAGTGAAGATGAAGGTCCTGGTATTCAGATGAAGATGAGAGTCCTGGTCTTCAGATGAAGATGAGAGTCCTGGTCTTCAGATGAAGATGAAGACAAGATTCTTGGTGTTCAAGTGAAGATGAAGGTCCTGGTATTCAGATCAAGATGAGGGTCCTGGTGTTCAGATGAAGATGAGAGTCCTGGTCTTCAGATGAAGATGAAGACAAGATTCTTGGTGTTCAAGTGAAGATGAAGGTCCTGGTATTCAGATGAAGATGAGGATCCTGGTCTTCAGATAAAGACGAGGGTCTTGGTGTTTTGACGAAGATGAAGACAAGAGTCTTGGTGTTCAAGTGAAGATGAAGGAATTGGTATTCAGATGAAGATGAGAGTCCTGGTCTTCAGATGAAGATCCTGGTCTTCAGACGAAGATGAACAGGAAGATGAGAGTCCTGGTGTTCAGGTGAAGATGAAGACGAGAGTCCTGGTCTTCAGATGAAGATGAGAGTCCTGGTCTTTGGATGAAGATGAAGACAAGAATCTTGGTGTTCAAGTGAAGATGAAGGTCCTGGTATTCAGATGAAGATGAGGATCCTGGTCTTCAGATGAAGATTAACAGGAAGACGAGAGTCCTGGTGTTCAGGTGAAGATGAAGACGAGAGTCCTGGTCTTCAGATGAAGACGAGGGTCCTGGTGTTCAGATGAAGATGAAGACAAGAGTCTTGGTGTTCAAGTGAAGATGAAGGAATTGGTATTCAGATGAAGATGAGAGTCCTGGTCTTCAGATGAAGATCCTGGTCTTCAGACGAAGATGAACAGGAAGATGAGAGTCCTGGTGTTCAGGTGAAGATGAAGACGAGAGTCCTGGTCTTCAGATGAAGATGAGAGTCCTGGTCTTTGGATGAAGATGAAGACAAGAATCTTGGTGTTCAAGTGAAGATGAAGGTCCTGGTATTCAGATGAAGATGAGGATCCTGGTCTTCAGATGAAGATGAACAGGAAGACGAGAGTCCTGGTGTTCAGGTGAAGATGAAGACGAGAGTCCTGGTCTTCAGATGAAGACGAGGGTCCTGGTGTTCAGATGAAGATGAAGACAAGAGTCTTGGTGTTCAAGTGTAGATGAAGGAATTGGTATTCAGATGAAGATGAGAGTCCTGGTCTTCAGATGAAGATCCTGGTCTTAGGACGAAGATGAACAGGAAGATGAGAGTCCTGGTGTTCAGGTGAAGATGAAGACGAGAGTCCTGGTCTTCAGATGAAGATCAAGACAAGAGTCTTGGTGTTCAAGTGAAGATGAAGGAATTGGTATTCAGATGAAGATGAGAGTCCTGGTCTTCAGATGAAGATCCTGGTCTTCAGACGAAGATGAACAGGAAGATGAGAGTCCTGGTGTTCAGGTGAAGATGAAGACGAGAGTCCTGGTCTTCAGATGAAGATGAGAGTCCTGGTCTTTGGATGAAGATGAAGACAAGAATCTTGGTGTTCAAGTGAAGATGAAGGTCCTGGTATTCAGATGAAGATGAGGATCCTGGTCTTCAGATGAAGATGAACAGGAAGACGAGAGTCCTGGTGTTCAGGTGAAGATGAAGACGAGAGTCCTGGTCTTCAGATGAAGACGAGGGTCCTGGTGTTCAGATGAAGATGAAGACAAGAGTCTTCGTGGTCAAGTGAAAATGAAGTTCCTGGTATTCAGATGAAGATGAGAGTCCTGGTCTTCAGACGAAAATGAGGATCCTGGTCTTCAGATAAAGAGGAGGGTCTTGGTGTTCGGATGAAGACAAGAGTCTTGGTGTTCAAGTGAAGATGAAGGAATTGGTATTCAGATGAAGACGAGAGTCCTGGTCTTCAGATGAAGATGAGAGTCCTGGTCTTTAGATGAAGATGAGAGTCCTGCTCTTCAGATGAAGATGAGAGTCCTGGTCTTTGGATGAAGATGAAGATCCTGGTCTTCAGATGAAGATGAACATGAAGACGAGAGTCTTGGTGTTCAGATGAAGATGAAGACAAGAATCTTGGTGTTCAAGTGAAGATGAAGGTCCTGGTGTTCAGATGAAGATGAAGACAAGAGTCTTGGTGGTCAAGTGAAGATGAAGGTCCTGGTGTTCAGATGAAGATGAAGACAAGAGTCTTGGTGGTCAAGTGAAGATGAAGGTCCTGGTATTCAGATGAAGACGAGGGTCCTGGTCTTCAGATGGAGATGAGAGTCCTGGTCTTCAGATGAAGATGAGAGTCCCGGTCTTTGGATGAAGATGAAGATGAAGACAAGAGTCCTGGTCTTCAGATGAAGATGAGAGTCCTGGTCTTCAGATGAAGACGAGGGTCCTGGTGTTCAGATGAAGATGAAGACAAGAGTCTTCGTGGTCAAGTGAAGATGAAGGTCCTGGTATTCAGATGAAGATGAGAGTCCTGGTCCTCAGATGAAGATGAGGATCCTGGTCTTCAGATAAAGACGAGGGTCTTGGTGTTCGGATGAAGATGAAGACAAGAGTCTTGGTGTTCAAGTGAAGATGAAGGAATTGGTATTCAGATGAAGATGAGAGTCCTGGTCTTCAGATGAAGACGAGAGTCCTGGTCTTCAGATGAAGATGAAGATGAAGACAAGAATCTTGGTGTTCAAGTGAAGATGAAGGTCCTGGTATTCAGATCAAGATGAGGGTCCTGGTGTTCAGATGAAGATGAAGATGAGAGTCCTGGTCTTCAGATGAAGATGAGAGTCCTGGTCTTTGGATGAAGATGAAAACAAGAGTCTTGGTGTTCAAGTGAAGATGAAGGTCCTGGTATTCAGATGAAGATGAGGATCCTGGTCTTAGGATGAAGATGAGAGTCCTGGTCTTTGGATGAAGATGAAGATGAAGACAAGAGTTTTGGTCTTCAGATGAAGATGAGAGTTCTGGTCTTTGGATGAAGATGAAGACAAGAATCTTGGTGTTCAAGTGAAGATGAAGGTCCTGGTATTCAGATGAAGATGAACAGGAAGACGAGAGTCCTGGTGTTCAGGTGAAGATGAAGGTCCTGGTATTCAGATGAAGATGAAGACGAGGGTCCTGGTGTTCAGATGAAGATGAGAGTCCTGGTCTTCAGATGAAGATGAGGATCCTGGTCTTCAGATAAAGACGAGGGTCTTGGTGTTCGGATGAAGATGAAGACAAGAGTCTTGGTGTTCAAGTGAAGATGAAGGAATTGGTATTCAGATGAAAATGAGAGTCCTGGTCTTCAGATGAAGATCCTGGTCTTCAGACGAAGATGAACAGGAAGAGGAGAGTCCTGGTGTTCAGATGAAGATGAAGACAAGAGTCTTGGTGGTCAAGTGAAGATGAAGGTCCTGGTATTCAGATGAAGATGAGAGTCCTGGTCTTCAGATGAAGATGAAGACAAGAATCTTGGTGTTCAAGTGAAGATGAAGGTCCTGGTGTTCAGATGAAGACGAGGGTCCTGGTCTTCAGATGGAGATGAGAGTCCTGGTCTTCAGATGAAGATGAGAGTCCTGGTCTTCGGATGAAGATGAAGACAAGAGTCTTGGTCTTCAGATGAAGATGAGAGTCCTGGTCTTTGGATGAAGATGAAGACAAGAATCTTGGTGTTCAAGTGAAGATGAAGGTCCTGGTATTCAGATGAAGATGAGGATCCTGGTCTTCAGATGAAGATGAACAGGAAGACGAGAGTCCTGGTGTTCAGGTTAAGATGAAGACGAGAGTCCTGGTCTTCAGATGAAGACGAGGGTCCTGGTGTTCAGATGAAGGTGAAGACAAGAGTCTTTGTGGTCAAGTGAAGATGAAGGTCCTGGTATTCAGATGAAGATGAGAGTCCTGGTCTTCAGATGAAGATGAGGATCCCGGTCTTCAGATAAAGACGAGGGTCTTGGTGTTGGGATGAAGACAAGAGCCTTGGTGTTCAACTGAAGATGAAGGAATTGGTATTCAGATGAAGATGAGCGTCCTGGTCTTCAGATGAAGATGAAGATAATGGTCTTCAGACGAAGATGAACAGGAAGATGAGAGTCCTGGTGTTCAGGTGAAGATGAAGACGAGAGTCCTGGTCTTCAGATGAAGACGAGGGTCCTGGTGTTCAGATGAAGATGAAGACAAGAGTCTTGGTGGTCAAGTGAAGATGAAGGTCCTGGTATTCAGATGAAGATGAGAGTCCTGGTCTTCAGATGAAGATGAAGACAAGAATCTTGGTGTTCAAGTGAAGATGAAGGTCCTGGTATTCAGATGAAGACGAGGGTCCTGGTCTTCAGATGAAGATGAGAGTCCTGGTCTTTGGATGAAGATGAAGATGAAGACAAGAGTCTTGGTCTTCAGATGAAGATGAGAGTCCTGGTCTTTGGATGAAGACGAGAGTCTTGGTGTTCAAGTGAAGATGAAGGTCCTGGTATTCAGATGAAGATGAGGATCCTGGTCTTCAGATGAAGATGAACAGGAAGACGAGAGTCCTGGTGTTCAGGTGAAGATGAAGACGAGAGTCCTGGTGTTCAGGTGAAGATGAAGACGAGAGTCCTGGTCTTCAGATGAAGACGAGGGTCCTGGTGTTCAGATGAAGATGACGACAAGAGTCTTGGTGGTCAAGTGAAGATGAAGGTCCTGGTATTCAGATGAAGATGAGAGTCCTGGTCTTCAGATGAAGATGAGGATCCTGGTCTTCAGATGAAGACGAGGGTCTTGGTGTTCGGATGAAGATGAAGACAAGAGTCTTGGTGTTCAAGTGAAGATTAAGGAATTGGTATTCAGATGAAGATGAGAGTCCTAGTCTTCAGATGAAGACGAGAGTCCTGGTCTTCAGATGAAGATGAACAGGAAGACGAGAGTCCTGGTGTTCAGGTGAAGATGAGAGTCCTGGTCTTCAGATGAAGACGAGGGTCCTGGTCTTCAGATGAAGATGAGAGGCCTGGTCTTTAGATGAAAATGAGAGTCCTGCTCTTCAGATGAAGATGAAAGTCCTGGTCTTTGGATGAAGATGAAGATCCTAGTCTTCAGATGAAAATGAACATGAAGACGAAAGTCTTGGTGTTAGGATGAAGATGAAGCCAAGAATCTTGGTGTTCAAGTGAAGATAAAGGTCCTGGTATTCAGATGAAGACGAGGGTCCTGGTCTTCAGATGAAGATGAGAGTCCTGCTCTTCAGATGAAGATGAGAGTCCTGGTCTTTAGATGAAGATGAGGATCCTGGTCTTAAGATGAAGATGAAAAGGAAGACGAGAGTCCTGGTGTTCAGGTGAAGATGAAGACAAGAGTCTTGGTGTTCAAGTGAAGATGAAGGTCCTGGTATTCAGATGAAGACGAGAGTCCTCGTCTTCACATGAAGATGAGGATCCTGGTCTTCAGATGAAGATGAACAGGAAGACGAGGGTCCTTGTGTTCAGGTGAAGATGAAGACGAGAGTCCTTTCTTCAGATGAAGACGAGGGTCCTGGTGTTCAGATGAAGATGAAGACAAGAGTCTTGGTGGTCAAGTGAAGATGAAGGAATTGGTATTCAGATGAAGACGAGGGTCCTGGTATTCAGATGAAGATGAGAGTCCTGGTCTTCAGATGAAGACGAGAGTCCTGGTCTTTGGATGAAGATGAGAGTCCTAGTCTTCAGATGAAGACGAGAGTCCTGGTCTTTGGATGAAGATCCTGGTCTTCAGATGAAGATGAACATGAAGACGAGAGTCTTGGTGTTCAGATGAAGATGAAGACAAGAATCTTAGTGTTCAAGTGAAGATGAAGGTCCTGGTATTCAGATGAAGGCGAGGGTCCTGGTCTTCAGATGAAGATGAGAATCCTGATCTTCAGATGAAGACGAGGGTCCTGGGCTTCAGATGAAGATAAAGATGAGAGTCGTGGTCTTCAGATGAAGATGAGAGTCCCGGTCTTTGGATGAAGATGAAGATGAAGACAAGAGTCTTGGTGTTCAAGTGAAGATGAAGGTCCTGGTATTCAGTTGAAGATGAGAGTCCTGGTCTTCAGATGAAGACGAGGGTCCTGGTGTTCAGATGAAGATGAAGACAAGAGTCTTGGTGGTCATGTGAAGATGAAGGAATTGGTATTCAGATGAAGACGAGGGTCCTGGTCTTCAGATGAAGATGAGAGACCTGGTCCTTAGATGAAGATGAGGATCCTGGTCTTCAGATGAAGATGAACAGGAAGACGAGAGTCCTGGTGTTCGGGTGAAGATGAGAGACCTGGTCTTCAGATGAAGATGAGGGTCCTGGTGTTCAGATGAAGATGAAGACAAGAGTCTTGGTGTTCAAGTGAAGATGAAGGTCCTGGTATTAAGATGAAGATGTGGGTCCTGGTGTTCAGATGAAGATGAAGATGAAGACAAGAGTCTTGGTGTTCAAGTGAAGATGAAGGAATTGGTATTCAGATGAAGACGAGGGTCCTGGTCTTAAGATGAAGATGAGAGTCCTGGTCTTCAGATGAAGACGAGAGTCCTGATCTTTGGATGAAGATGAAGATGGGAGTCCTAGTCTTCAGATGAAGATGAGAGTCCTGGTCTTTGGATGAAGATCCTGGTATTCAGATGAAGATGAACATGAAGACGAGAGTCTTGGTGTTCACATGAAGATGAAGAAAAGAACCTTGGTGTTCAAGTGAAGATGAAGGAATTGGTATTCAGATGAAGACGAGGGTCCTGGTCTTCAGATGAAGATGAGAGTCCTGGTCTTTAGATGAAGATGAGGATCTAGTCTTCAGATGAAGATGAACAGGAAGACGAGAGTCCTGGTCTTCAGGTGAAGATGAAGATGAGAGACCTGGTCTTCAGATGAAGATGAGGGTCCTGGTGTTCAGATGAAGATGAAGACAAGAGTCTTGGTGTTCAAGTGAAGATGAAGGTCCTGGTATTCAGATGAAGATGTGGGTCCTGGTGTTCAGATGAAGATGACGACAAGAGTCTTGGTGTTCAAGTGAAGATGAAGGAATTGGTATTCAGATGAAGACGAGGGTCCTGGTATTCAGATGAAGACGAGAGTCCTGGTCTTCAGATGAAGACGAGAGTCCTGGTCTTTGGATGAAGATTAAGATGACAGTCCTAGTCTTCAGATGAAGATGAGAGTCCTGGTCTTTGGATGAAGATGAAGATCCTGGTCTTCAGATGAAGATGAACATGAAGACGAGACTCTTGGTGTTCAGATGAAGATGAAGACAAGAATCTTGGTGTTCAAGTGAAGATGAAGGTCCTGGTGTTCAGATGAAGATGAAGACAAGAGTCTTGGTGGTCAAGTGAAGATGAAGGTCCTGGTGTTCAGATGAAGATGAGAGTCCTGGTTTTCAGATGAAGATGAAGACAAGAATCTTGGTGTTCAAGTGAAGATGAAGGTCCTGGTGTTCAGATGAAGATGAAGACAAGAGTCTTGGTGGTCAAGTGAAGATGAAGGTCCTGGTATTCAGATGAAGACGAGGGTCCTGGTCTTCAGATGGAGATGAGAGTCCTGATCTTCCGATGAAGATGAGAGTCCTGGTCTTTGGATGAAGATGAAGATGAGGACAAGAGTCTTGGTGTTCAAGTGAAGATGAAGGAATTGGTATTCAGATGAAGACGAAGGTTCTGGTCTTCAGATGAAGATGAAGATGAGAGTCCTGGTCTTTAGATGAAGATGAGAGTCCTGCTCTTCAGATGAAGATGAAGATCCTGGTCTTCAGATGAAGATGACCATGAAGACGAGAGTCTTGGTGTTCAGATGAAGATGAAGACGAGAGTCCTGGTATTCAGATGAAGATGAGAGTCCTGGTCTTTGGATGAAGATGAAGACAAGAATCTTGGTGTTCAAGTGAAGATGAAGGTCCTGGTATTCAGATGAAGATGAGGATCCTGGTCTTAAGATGAAGATGAACAGGAAGACGAGAGTCCTGGTGTTCAGGTGAAGATGAAGACGAGAGTCCTGGTCTTCAGATGAAGACGAGGGTCCTGGTGTTCAGATGAAGATGAAGACAAGAGTCTTCGTGGTCAAGTGAAGATGAAGGTCCTGGTATTCAGATGAAGATGAGAGTCCTGGTCTTCAGATGAAAATGAGGATCCTGGTCTCCAGATAAAGACGAGGGTCTTGGTGTTCGGATGAAGACAAGAGTCTTGGTGTTCAAGTGAAGATGAAGGAATTGGTATTCAGATGAAGATGAGAGTCCTGGTCTTTGGATGAAGATGAAGATGAAGACAAGAGTCTTGGTGTTCAAGTGAAGATGAAGGTCCTGGTATTCAGATGAAGATGAGAGTCCTGGTCTTCAGGTGAAGATGAAGACGAGAGTCCTGGTCTTCAGATGAAGACGAGGGTCCTGGTGTTCAGATGAAGATGAAGACAAGAGTCTTGGTGGTCAAGTGTAGATGAAGGTCCTGGTATTCAGATGAAGATGAGAGTCCTGGTCTTCAGATGAAGATGAAGACAAGAATCTTGGTGTTCAAGTGAAGATGAAGGTCCTGGTATTCAGATGAAGATGAACAGGAAGATGAGAGTCCTGGTGTTCAGGTGAAGATGAAGACGAGAGTCCTGGTCTTCAGATGAAGATGAGAGTCCTGGTCTTTGGATGAAGATGAAGACAAGAATCTTGGTGTTCAAGTGAAGATGAAGGTCCTGGTATTCAGATGAAGATGAGGATCCTGGTCTTCAGATGAAGATGAACAGGAAGATGAGAGTCCTGGTGTTCAGGTGAAGATGAAGACGAGAGTCCTGGTCTTCAGATGAAGACGAGGGTCCTGGTGTTCAGATGAAGATGAAGACAAGAGTCTTCGTGGTCAAGTGAAGATGAAGGTCCTGGTATTCAGATGAAGATGAGAGTCCTGGTCTTCAGATGAAAATGAGGATCCTGGTCTCCAGATAAAGACGAGGGTCTTGGTGTTCGGATGAAGACAAGAGTCTTGGTGTTCAAGTGAAGATGAAGGAATTGGTATTCAGATGAAGATGAGAGTCCTGGTCTTTGGATGAAGATGAAGATGAAGACAAGAGTCTTGGTGTTCAAGTGAAGATGAAGGTCCTGGTATTCAGATGAAGATGAGAGTCCTGGTGTTCAGGTGAAGATGAAGACGAGAGTCCTGGTCTTCAGATGAAGACGAGGGTCCTGGTGTTCAGATGAAGATGAAGACAAGAGTCTTGGTGGTCAAGTGTAGATGAAGGTCCTGGTATTCAGATGAAGATGAGAGTCCTGGTCTTCAGATGAAGATGAAGACAAGAATCTTGGTGTTCAAGTGAAGATGAAGGTCCTGGTATTCAGATGAAGATGAGAGTCCTGGTCTTTGGATGAAGACAAGACTCTTGGTGTTCAATTGAAGATGAAGGTCCTGGTATTCAGATGAAGATGAGAGTCCTGGTCTTCAGATGAAGATGAGGATGCTGGTCTTCAGATGAAGATGAACAGGAAGACGTGAGTCCTGGTGTTCAGGTGAAGATGAAGACAAGAGCCTTGGTGTTCAAGTGAAGATGAAGGTCCTGGTATTCAGAAGAAGACGTGGGTCCTGGTGTTCAGATGAAGATGAAGACAAGAGTCTTGGTGTTCAAGTGAAGATGAAGGAATTGGTATTCAGAAGAAGACGTGGGTCCTGGTGTTCAGATGAAGATGAAGACAAGAGTCTTGGTGTTCAAGTGAAGATGAAGGAATTGGTATTCAGATGAAGACGAGGGTCCTGGTCTTCAGATGAAGATGAAGATGAGAGTCCTGGTCTTTAGATGAAGATGAGAGTCCTGCTCTTCAGATGAAGATGAGAGTCCTGGTCTTTGGATGAAGACGAGAGTCTTGGTGTTCAAGTGAAGATGAAGGTCCTGGTATTCAGATGAAGATGAGGATCCTGGTCTTCAGATAAAGACGAGGGTCTTGGTGTTCGGATGAAGATGAAGACAAGAGTCTTGGTGTTCAAGTGAAGATGAAGGAATTGGTATTCAGATGAAGATGAGAGTCCTGGTCTTCAGATTAAGATCCTGGTCTTCAGACGAAGATGAACAGGAAGATGAGAGTCCTGGTGTTCAGGTGAAGATGAAGACGAGAGTCCTGGTCTTCAGATGGAGATGAGAGTCCTGGTCTTTGGATGAAGATGAAGACAAGAATCTTGGTGTTCAAGTGAAGATGAAGGTCCTGGTATTCAGATGAAGATGAGGATCCTGGTCTTCAGATGAAGATGAACAGGAAGACGAGAGTCCTGGTGTTCAGGTGAAGATGAAGACGAGAGTCCTGGTCTTCAGATGAAGACGAGGGTCCTGGTGTTCAGATGAAGATGAAGACAAGAGTCTTCGTGGTCAAGTGAAGATGAAGGTCCTGGTATTCAGATGAAAATGAGAGTCCTGGTCTTCAGATGAAAATGAGGATCCTGGTCTCCAGATAAAGACGAGGGTCTTGGTGTTCGGATGAAGACAAGAGTCTTGGTGTTCAAATGAAGATGAAGGAATTGGTATTCAGATGAAGATGAGAGTCCTGGTCTTTGGATGAAGAAGAAGATGAAGACAAGAGTCTTGGTGTTCAAGTGAAGATGAAGGTCCTGGTATTCAGATGAAGATGAGAGTCCTGGTGTTCAGGTGAAGATGAAGACGAGAGTCCTGGTCTTCAGATGAAGACGAGGGTCCTGGTGTTCAGATGAAGATGAAGACAAGAGTCTTGGTGGTCAAGTGTAGATGAAGGTCCTGGTATTCAGATGAAGATGAGAGTCCTGGTCTTCAGATGAAGATGAAGACAAGAATCTTGGTGTTCAAGTGAAGATGAAGGTCCTGGTATTCAGATGAAGATGAGAGTCCTGGTCTTTGGATGAAGACAAGACTCTTGGTGTTCAATTGAAGATGAAGGTCCTGGTATTCAGATGAAGATGAGAGTCCTGGTCTTAAGATGAAGATGAGGATGCTGGTCTTCAGATGAAGATGAACAGGAAGACGTGAGTCCTGGTGTTCAGGTGAAGATGAAGACAAGAGCCTTGGTGTTCAAGTGAAGATGAAGGTCCTGGTATTCAGAAGAAGACGTGGGTCCTGGTGTTCAGATGAAGATGAAGACAAGAGTCTTGGTGTTCAAGTGAAGATGAAGGAATTGGTATTCAGAAGAAGACGTGGGTCCTGGTGTTCAGATGAAGATGAAGACAAGAGTCTTGGTGTTCAAGTGAAGATGAAGGAATTGGTATTCAGATGAAGACGAGGGTCCTGGTCTTCAGATGAAGATGAAGATGAGAGTCCTGGTCTTTAGATGAAGATGAGAGTCCTGCTCTTCAGATGAAGATGAGAGTCCTGGTCTTTGGATGAAGATGAGGATCCTGGTCTTCAGATAAAGATGAGGGTCTTGGTGTTCGGATGAAGACAAGAGTCTTGGTGTTCAAGTGAAGATGAAGGAATTGGTATTTAGATGAAGATGAAAGTCCTGGTCTTCAGATGAAGATGAGGATCCTGGTCTTCAGACGAAGATGAACAGGAAGACGAGAGTCCTGGTGTTCAGGTGAAGATGAGGACGAGAGTCCTGGTCTTCAGATGAAGACGAGGGTCCTGGTGTTCAGATGAAGATGAAGACAAGAGTCCTGGTGGTCAAGTGAAGATGAAGGTCCTGGTATTCAGATGAAGATGAGAGTCCTGGTCTTCAGATGAAGATGAATACAAGAATCTCGGTGTTCAAGTGAAGATGAAGGTCCTGGTATTCAGATGAAGACGAGGGTCCTGGTCTTCAGATGAAGATGAGAGTCCTGGTCTTTGGATGAAGATGAAGATGAAGACAAGAGTCTTGGTGTTCAATTGAAGATGAAGGTCCTGGTATTGAGATGAAGATGAGAGTCCTGGTCTTCAGATGAAAATGAGGATCCTGGTCTTCAGATGAAGATGAACAGGAAGACGTGAGTCCTGGTGTTCAGGTGAAGATGAAGACAAGAGTCTTGGTGTTCAAGTGAAGATGAAGGTCCTGGTATTCAGATGAAGACGTGGGTCCTGGTGTTCAGATGAAGATGAAGACAAGAGCCTTGGTGTTCAAGTGAAGATGAAGGAATTGGTATTCAGAAGAATACGAGGGTCCTGGTATTCAGATGAAGATGAAGATGAGAATCCTGGTCTTTAGATGAAGATGAGAGTCCTGCTCTTCAGATGAAGATGGGAGTCCTGGTCTTTGGATGAAGATGAAGATCCTGGTCTTCAAATGAAGATGAACATGAAGACGAGAGTCTTGGTGTTGAGATGAAGATGAAGACAAGAATCTTGGTGTTCAAGAGAAGATGAAGGTCCTGGTATTCAGATGAAGAGGAGGGTCCTGGTCTTCAGATGGAGATGAGAGTCCTGGTCTTCAGATGAAGATGAGAGTCCTGGTCTTTGGATGAAGATGAAGATGAAGACAAGAGTCCTGGTCTTCAGAGGAAGATGAGAGTCCTGGTCTTTGGATGAAGACGAGAGTCTTGGTGTTCAAGTGAAGATGAAGGTCCTGGTATTCAGATGAAGATGAGGATCCTGGTCTTCAGATTAAGACGAGGGTCTTGGTGTTCGGATGAAGATGAAGACAAGAGTCTTGGTGTTCAAGTGAAGATGAAGGAATTGGTATTCAGATGAAGATGAGAGTCCTGGTATTCAGATGAAGATCCTGGTCTTCAGACGAAGATGAACAGGAAGATGAGAGTCCTGGTGTTCAGGTGAAGATGAAGACGAGAGTCCTGGTCTTCAGATGAAGATGAGAGTCCTGGTCTTTGGATGAAGATGAAGACAAGAATCTTGGTGTTCAAGTGAAGATGAAGGTCCTGGTATTCAGATGAAGATGAGGATCCTGGTCTTCAGATGAAGATGAACAGGAAGATGAGAGTCCTGGTGTTCAGGTGAAGATGAAGACGAGAGTCCTGGTCTTCAGATGAAGACGAGGGTCCTGGTGTTCAGATGAAGATGAAGACAAGAGTCTTCGTGGTCAAGTGAAGATGAAGGTCCTGGTATTCAGATGAAGATGAGAGTCCTGGTCTTCAGATGAAAATGAGGATCCTGGTCTCCAGATAAAGACGAGGGTCTTGGTGTTCGGATGAAGACAAGAGTCTTGGTGTTCAAGTGAAGATGAAGGAATTGGTATTCAGATGAAGATGAGAGTCCTGGTCTTTGGATGAAGATGAAGATGAAGACAAGAGTCTTGGTGTTCAAGTGAAGATGAAGGTCCTGGTATTCAGATGAAGATGAGAGTCCTGGTGTTCAGGTGAAGATGAAGACGAGAGTCCTGGTCTTCAGATGAAGACGAGGGTCCTGGTGTTCAGATGAAGATGAAGACAAGAGTCTTGGTGGTCAAGTGTAGATGAAGGTCCTGGTATTCAGATGAAGATGAGAGTCCTGGTCTTCAGATGAAGATGAGGATCCCGGTCTTCAGATAAAGACGACGGTCGTGGTGTTCGGACGAAGATGAAGACAAGAGTCTTGGTGTTCAAGTGAAGATGAAGGAATTGGTATTCAGATGAAGATGAGAGTCCTGGTCTTCAGATGAAGACGAGAGTCCTGGTCTTCAGATGAAGATGAACAGGAAGACGAGAGTCCTGGTGTTCAGATGAAGACGAGAGTCCTGGTCTTCAGATGAAGACGAGGGTCCTGGTGTTCAGATGAAGATGAAGACAAGAGTCTTGGTGGTCAAGTGAAGATGAAGGTCCTGGTATTCAGATGAAGATGAGAGTCCTGGTCTTCAGATGAAGACAAGAATCTTGGTGTTCAATTGAAGATGAAGGTCCTGGTCTTCAGATGAAAATGAGGATGCTGGTCTTCAGATGAAGATGAACAGGAAGACGTGAGTCCTGGTGTTCAGGTGAAGATGAAGACAAGAGTCTTGGTGTTCAAGTGAAGATGAAGGTCCTGGTATTCAGAAGAAGACGTGTGTCCTGGTGTTCAGATGAAGATGAAGACAAGAGTCTTGGTGTTCAAGTGAAGATGAAGGAATTGGTATTCAGATGAAGACGAGGGTCCTGGTCTTCAGATGAAGATGAAGATGAGAGTCCTGGTCTTTAGATGAAGATGAGAGTCCGGTTCTTCAGATGAAGGTGAGAGTCCTGGTCTTTGGATGAAGATGAAGATCCTGGTCTTCAGATGAAGATGAACATGAAGACGAGAGTCTTGGTGTTCAGATGAAGATAAGAATCTTGGTGTTCAAGTGAAGATGAAGGTCCTGGTATTCAGATGAAGACGAGGGTCCTGGTCTTCAGATGGAGATGAGAGTCCTGGTCTTCAGATGAAGATGAGAGTCCTGGTCTTTGGATGAAGATGAAGATGAAGACAAGAGTCTTGGTGTTCAAGTGAAGATGAAAGTCCTGGTATTCAGATGAAGATGAGAGTCCTGGTGTTCAGGTGAAGATGAAGACGAGAGTCCTGGTCTTCAGATGAAGACGAGGGTCCTGTTGTTCAGATAAAGATGAAGACAAGAGTCTTGGTGGTCAAGTGAAAATGAAGGTCGTGGTATTCAGATGAAGATGAGAGTCCTGGTATTCACATGAAGATGAAGACAAGAATCTTGGTGTTCAAGTGAAGATGAAGGTCCTGGTATTCAGATGAAGACGAGGGTCCTGGTCTTCAGATGAAGATGAGAGTCCTGGTCTTTGGATGAAGACAAGACTCTTGGTGTTAAATTGAAGATGAAGGTCTTGGTATTCAGATGAAGATGAGAGTCCTGGTCTTCAGATGAAGATGAGGATCCTGGTCTTCAGATGAAGATGAACAGGAAGACGTGAGTCCTGGTGTTCAGGTGAAGATGAATACAAGAGTCTTGGTGTTCAAGTGAAGATGAAGGTCCTGGTATTCAGAAGAAGACGTGGGTCCTGGTGTTCAGATGAAGATGAAGACAAGAGTCTTGGTGTTCAAGTGAAGATGAAGGAATTGGTATTCAGATGAAGACGAGGGTCCTGGTCTTCAGATCAAGATGAGAGTCCTGGTCTTTAGATGAAGATGAGAGTCCTGCTCTTCAGATGAAGATGAGAGTCCTGGTCTTTGGATGAAGATCCTGGTCTTCAGATGAAGATGAACATGAAGACGAGAGTCTTGGTGTTCAGATGAAGATGAAGACAAGAATCTTGGTGTTCAAGTGAAGATGAAGGTCCTGGTATTCAGATGAAGATGAGGGTCCTGGTCTTCAGATGGAGATGAGAGTCCTGGTCTTCAGATGAAGATGAGAGTCCTGGTCTTTGGATGAAGATGATGACAAGAGTCTTGGTCTTCAGATGAAGATGAGAGTCCTGGTCTTTGGATGAAGATGAAGACAAGAATCTTGGTGTTCAAGTGAAGATGAAGGTCCTGGTATTCAGATGAAGATGAGGATCCTGGTCTTCAGATGAAGATGAACAGGAAGACGAGAGTCCTGGTGTTCAGGTGAAGAAGAAGACGAGAGTCCTGGTCTTCAGATGAAGACGAGGGTCCTGGTGTTCAGATGAAGATGAAGACAAGAGTCTTCATGGTCAAGTGAAGATGAAGGTCCTGGTATTCAGATGAAGATGAGAGTCCTGGTCTTCAGATAAAGACGAGGGTCTTGGTGTTCAGACGAAGATGAAGACAAGAGTCTTGGTGTTCAAGTGAAGATGAAGGAATTGGTATTCAGATGAAGATGAGAGTCCTGGTCTTCAGATGAAGACGAGAGTCCTGGTCTTCAGATGAAGATGAACAGGAAGACGAGAGTCCTGGTGTTCAGATGAAGACGAGAGTCCTGGTCTTCAGATGAAGACGAGGGTCCTGGTGTTCAGATGAAGATGAAGACAAGAGTCTTGGTGGTCAAGTGAAGATGAAGGTCCTGGTATTCAGATGAAGATGAGAGTCCTGGTCTTCAGATGAAGACAAGAATCTTGGTGTTCAAGTGAAGATGAAGGTCCTGGTATTCAGATGAAGACGAGGGTCCTGGTCTTCAGATGAAGATGAGAGTCCTGGTCTTTGGATGAAGATGAAGACAAGACTCTTGGTGTTCAATTGAAGATGAAGGTCCTGGTATTCAGATGAAGATGAGAGTCCTGGTCTTCAGATGAAAATGAGGATGCTGGTCTTCAGATGAAGATGAACAGGAAGACGTGAGTCCTGGTGTTCAGGTGAAGATGAAGACAAGAGTCTTGGTGTTCAAGTGAAGATGAAGGTCCTGGTATTCAGAAGAAGATGTGGGTCCTGGTGTTCAGATGAAGACAAGAGTCTTGGTGGTCAAGTGAAGATGAAGGTCCTGGTATTCAGATGAAGATGAGAGTCCTGGTCTTCAGATGAAGACAAGAATCTTGGTGTTCAAGTGAAGATGAAGGTCCTGGTATTCAGATGAAGACGAGGGTCCTGGTCTTCAGATGAAGATGAGAGTCCTGGTCTTTGGATGAAGATGAAGACAAGACTCTTGGTGTTCAATTGAAGATGAATGTCCTGGTATTCAGATGAAGATGAGAGTCCTGGTCTTTAGATGAAGATGAGAGTCCTGCTCTTCAGATGAAGATGAGAGTCCTGGTCTTTGGATGAAGATGAAGATCCTGGTCTTCAGATGAAGATGAACATGAAGACGAGAGTCTTGGTGTTCAGATGAAGGTGAAGACAAGAATCTTGGTGTTCAAGTGAAGATGAAGGTCCTGGTGTTCAGATGAAGATGAAGACAAGAGTCTTGGTGGTCAAGTGAAGATGAAGGTCCTGGTGTTCAGATGAAGATGAGAGTCCTGGTCTTCAGATGAAGATGAAGACAAGAATCTTGGTGTTCAAGTGAAGATGAAGGTCCTGGTGTTCAGATGAAGATGAAGACAAGACTCTTGGTGGTCAAGTGAAGATGAAGGTCCTGCTATTCAGATGAAGACGAGGGTCCTGGTCTTCAGATGGAGATGAGAGTCCTGGTCTTCAGATGAAGATGAGAGTCCTGGTCTTTGGATGAAGATGAAGATGAAGACGAGAGTCCTGGTCTTCAGATGAAGATGAGAGTCCTGGTCTTTGGATGAAGACGAGAGTCTTGGTGTTCAAGTGAAGATGAAGGTCCTGGTATTCAGATGAAGATGAAGACAAGAGTCTTGGTGGTCAAGTGAAGATGAAGGTCCTGGTATTCAGATGAAGACGAGGGTCCTGGTCTTCAGATGGAGATGAGAGTCCTGGTCTTCAGATGAAGATGAGAGTCCTGGTCTTTGGAAGAAGATGAAGACAAGAGTCCTGGTCTTCAGATGAAGATGAGAGTCCTGGTCTTTGGATGAAGACGAGAGTCTTGGTGTTCAAGTGAAGATGAAGGTCCTGATATTCAGATGAAGATGAGGATCCTGGTCTTCAGATGAAGATGAACAGGAAGACGAGAGTCCTGGTGTTCAGGTGAAGATGAAGACGAGAGTCCTAGTCTTTGGATGAAGATGAAGACAAGAGTCCTGGTCTTCAGATGAAGATGAGAGTCCTGGTCTTTGGATGAAGACGAGAGTCTTGGTGTTCAAGTGAAGATGAAGGTCCTGGTATTCAGATGAAGATGAGAGTCCTGGTTTTCAGGTGAAGATGAAGACGAGAGTCCTGGTCTTCAGATGAAGACGAGGGTCCTGGTGTTCAGATGAAGATGAAGACAAGAGTCTTGGTGGTCAAGTGAAGATGAAGGTCCTGGTATTCAGATGAAGATGAGAGTCCTGGTCTTCAGATGAAGATGAAGACAAGAATCTTGGTGTTCAAGTGAAGATGAAGGTCCTGGTATTCAGATGAAGACGAGGGTCCTGGTCTTCAGATGAAGATGAGAGTCCTGGTCTTTGGATGAAGACAAGACTCTCGGTGTTCAATTGAAGATGAAGGTCCTGGTATTCAGATGAAGATGAGAGTACTGGTCTTCAGATGAAGATGAAGACAAGAATCTTGGTGTTCAAGTGAAGATGAAGGTCCTGGTATTCAGATGAAGATGAGAGTCTTGGTGTTCAGATGAAGATGAAGACAAGAATCTTGGTGTTCAAGTGAAGATGAAGGTCCTGGTGTTCAGATGAAGATGAAGACAAGAGTCTTGGTGGTCAAGTGAAGATGAAGGTCCTGGTGTTCAGATGAAGATGAGAGTCATGGTCTTCAGATGAAGATGAAGACAAGAATCTTGGTGTTCAAGTGAAGATGAAGGTCCTGGTGTTCAGATGAAGACAAGAGTCTTGGTGGTCAAGTGAAGATGAAGGTCCTGGTATTCAGATGAAGACGAGGGTCCTGGTCTTCAGATGGAGATGAGAGTCCTGGTCTTCAGATGAAGATGAGAGTCCTGGTCTTTCGATGAAGATGAAGACAAGAGTCCTGGTCTTCAGATGAAGATGAGAGTCCTGGTCTTTGGATGAAGACGAGAGTCTTGGTGTTCAAGTGAAGATGAAGGTCCTGATATTCAGATGAAGATGAGGATCTGGTCTTCAGATGAAGATGAACAGGAAGACGAGAGTCCTCGTGTTCAGGTGAAGATGAAGACGAGAGTCCTGGTCTTTGGATGAAGATGAAGACAAGAGTCCTGGTCTTCAGATGAAGATGAGAGTCCTGGTCTTTGGATGAAGACGAGAGTCTTGGTGTTCAAGTGAAGATGAAGGTCCTGATATTCAGATGAAGATGAGGATCCTGGTCTTCAGATGAAGATGAACAGGAAGACGAGAGTCCTGGTGTTCAGGTGAAGATGAAGACGAGAGTCCTGGTCTTCAGATGAAGACGAGGGTCCTGGTGTTAAGATGAAGATGAAGACAAGAGTCTTGGTGGTCAAGTGAAGATGAAGGTCCTGGTATTCAGATGAAGACGAGGGTCCTGGTCTTCAGATGGAGATGAGAGTCCTGGTCTTCAGATGAAGATGAGAGTCCTGGTCTTTGGATGAAGATGAAGACAAGAGTCTTGGTCTTCAGATGAAGATGAGAGTCCTCGTCTTTGGATGAAGATGAAGACAAGAATCTTGGTGTACAAGTGAAGATGAAGGTCCTGGTATTCAGATGAAGATGAGGATCCTGGTCTTCAGATGAAGAAGAACAGGAAGACGAGAGTCCTGTTGTTCAGGTGAAGATGAAGACGAGAGTCCTGGTCTGCAGATGAAGACGAGGGTCCTGGTGTTCAGATGAAGATGAAGACAAGAGTCTTGGTGGTCAAGTGAAGATGAAGGTCCTGGTATTCAGATGAAGATGAGAGTCCTGGTCTTCAGATGAAGACAAGAATCTTGGTGTTCAAGTGAAGATGAAGGTCCTGGTATTCAGATGAAGAAGAGGGTCCTGGTCTTCAGATGAAGATGAGAGTCCTGGTCTTTGGATGAAGATGAAGACAAGACTCTTGGTGTTCAATTGAAGATGAAGGTCCTGGTATTCAGATGAAGATGAGAGTCCTGGTCTTCAGATGAAAATGAGGATGCTGGTCTTCAGATGAAGATGAAGACAAGAGTCTTGGTGTTCAGTGAAGATGAAGGAATTGGTATTCAGATGAAGACGAGGGTCCTGGTCTTCAGATGAAGATGAGAGTCCTGGTCTTTGGATGAAGACGAGAGTCTTGGTGTTCAAGTGAAGATGAAGGTCCTGATATTCAGATGAAGATGAGGATCTGGTCTTCAGATGAAGATGAACAGGAAGACGAGAGTCCTCGTGTTCAGGTGAAGATGAAGACGAGAGTCCTGGTCTTTGGATGAAGATGAAGACAAGAGTCCTGGTCTTCAGATGAAGATGAGAGTCCTGGTCTTTGGATGAAGACGAGAGTCTTGGTGTTCAAGTGAAGATGAAGGTCCTGATATTCAGATGAAGATGAGGATCCTGGTCTTCAGATGAAGATGAACAGGAAGACGAGAGTCCTGGTGTTCAGGTGAAGATGAAGACGAGAGTCCTGGTCTTCAGATGAAGACGAGGGTCCTGGTGTTAAGATGAAGATGAAGACAAGAGTCTTGGTGGTCAAGTGAAGATGAAGGTCCTGGTATTCAGATGAAGACGAGGGTCCTGGTCTTCAGATGGAGATGAGAGTCCTGGTCTTCAGATGAAGATGAGAGTCCTGGTCTTTGGATGAAGATGAAGACAAGAGTCTTGGTCTTCAGATGAAGATGAGAGTCCTCGTCTTTGGATGAAGATGAAGACAAGAATCTTGGTGTACAAGTGAAGATGAAGGTCCTGGTATTCAGATGAAGATGAGGATCCTGGTCTTCAGATGAAGAAGAACAGGAAGACGAGAGTCCTGTTGTTCAGGTGAAGATGAAGACGAGAGTCCTGGTCTGCAGATGAAGACGAGGGTCCTGGTGTTCAGATGAAGATGAAGACAAGAGTCTTGGTGGTCAAGTGAAGATGAAGGTCCTGGTATTCAGATGAAGATGAGAGTCCTGGTCTTCAGATGAAGACAAGAATCTTGGTGTTCAAGTGAAGATGAAGGTCCTGGTATTCAGATGAAGAAGAGGGTCCTGGTCTTCAGATGAAGATGAGAGTCCTGGTCTTTGGATGAAGATGAAGACAAGACTCTTGGTGTTCAATTGAAGATGAAGGTCCTGGTATTCAGATGAAGATGAGAGTCCTGGTCTTCAGATGAAAATGAGGATGCTGGTCTTCAGATGAAGATGAAGACAAGAGTCTTGGTGTTCAGTGAAGATGAAGGAATTGGTATTCAGATGAAGACGAGGGTCCTGGTCTTCAGATGAAGATGAAGATGAGAGTCCTGGTCTTTCGATGAAGATGAGAGTCCTGTTCTTCAGATGAAGGTGAGAGTCCTGGTCTTTGGATGAAGATGAAGATCCTGGTCTTCAGATGAAGATGAACATGAAGACGAGAGTCTTGGTGTTCAGATGAAGATAAGAATCTTGGTGTTCAAGTGAAGATGAAGGTCCTGGTATTGAGATGAAGACGAGGGTCCTGGTCTTCAGATGGAGATGAGAGTCCTGGTCTTCAGATGAAGATGAGAGTCCTGGTCGTTGGATGAAGATGAAGACAAGAGTCTTGGTGTTCAAGTGAAGATGAAGTTCCTGGTATTGAGATGAAGATGAGAGTCCTGGTGTTCAGGTGAAGATGAAGACGAGAGTCCTGGTCTTCAGATGAAGACGAGGGTCCTGGTGTTCAGATGAAGACAAGAGTCTTGGTGGTCAAGTGAAGATGAAGGTCCTGGTATTCAGATGAAGATGAGAGTCCTGGTCTTCAGATGAAGATGAAGACAAGAATCTTGGTGTTCAAGTGAAGATGAAGGTCCTGGTATTCAGATGAAGACGAGGGTCCTGGTCTTCAGATGAAGATGAGAGTCCTGGTCTTTGGATGAAGACAAGACTCTTGGTGTTCAATTGAAGATGAAGGTCCTGGTATTCAGATGAAGATGACAGTCCTGGTCTTCAGATGAAGATGAGGATCCTGGTCTTCAGATGAAGATGAACAGGAAGACGTGAGTCCTGGTGTTCAGATGAAGATGAAGACAAGAGTCTTGGTGTTCAAGTGAAGATGAAGGAATTGGTATTCAGATGAAGACGAGGGTCCTGGTCTTCAGATGAAGATGAGAGTCCTGGTCTTTAGATGAAGATGAGGATCCTAGTCTTCAGATGAAGATGAACAGGAAGACTAGAGTCCTGGTGTTCAGGTGAAGATGAAGATGAGAGACCTGGTCTTCAGATGAAGATGAGGGTCCTGGTGTTCAGATGAAGATGAAGACAAGAGTCTTGGTGTTCAAGTGAAGATGAAGGTCCTGGTATTCAGATGAAGATGTGGGTCCTGGTGTTCAGATGAAGATGAAGACAAGAGTCTTGGTGTTCAAGTGAAGATGAAGGAATTGGTATTCAGATGAAGACGAGGGTCCTGGTCTTCAGATGAAGATGAGAGTCATGGTCTTTAGATGAAGATGAGGATCCTGGTCTTCAGGTTAAGATGAACAGGAAGACGAGAGTCCTGGTGGTCAGGTGAAGATGAAGACGAGAGTCCTGGTCTTCTGATGAAGACGAGGGTCCTGGTGTTCAGATGAAGACAAGAGTCTTGGTGTTCAAGTGAAGATGAAGGTCCTGGTATTCAGTTGAAGATGAGAGTCCTGGTCTTCAGATGAAGACGAGGGTCCTGGTGTTCAGATGAAGATGAAGACAAGAGTCTTGGTGGTCATGTGAAGATGAAGGAATTGGTATTCAGATGAAGACGAGGGTCCTGGTCTTCAGATGAAGATGAGAGTCCTGGTCTTTAGATGAAGATGAGGATCCTGGTCTTCAGATGAAGATGAACAGGAAGACGAGAGTCCTGGTGTTCAGGTGAAGATGAGAGACCTGGTCTTCAGATGAAGATGAGGGTCCTGGTGTTCAGATGAAGATGAATACAAGAGTCTTGGTGTTCAAGTGAAGATGAAGGTCCTGGTATTAAGATGAAGATGTGGGTCCTGGTGGTCAGATGAAGATGAAGATGAAGACAAGAGTCTTGGTGTTCAAGTGAAGATGAAGGAATTGGTATTCAGATGAAGACGAGGGTCCTGGTCTTAAGATGAAGATGAGAGTCCTGGTCTTCAGATGAAGACGAGAGTCCTGATCTTTGGATGAAGATGAAGATGGGAGTCCTAGTCTTCAGATGAAGATGAGAGTCCTGGTCTTTGGATGAAGATGAAGATCCTGGTATTCAGATGAAGATGAACATGAAGACGAGAGTCTTGGTGTTCAGATAGATGAAGACAAGAATCTTGGTGTTCAAGTGAAGATGAAGGAATTGGTATTCAGATGAAGACGAGGGTCCTGGTCTTCAGATGAAGATGAGAGTCCTGGTCTTTAGATGAAGATGAGGATCCTAGTCTTCAGATGAAGATGAACAGGAAGACTAGAGTCCTGGTGTTCAGGTGAAGATGAAGATGAGAGACCTGGTCTTCAGATGAAGATGTGGGTCCTGGTGTTCAGATGAAGATGAAGACAAGAGTCTTGGTGGTCAAGTGAAGATGAAGGTCCTGGTATTCAGATGAAGATGAGAGTCCTGGTCTTCAGATGAAGACAAGAATCTTGGTGTTCAAGTGAAGATGAAGGTCCTGGTATTCAGATGAAGACGAGGGTCCTGGTCTTCAGATGAAGATGAGAGTCCTGGTCTTTGGATGAAGATGAAGACAAGACTCTTGGTGTTCAATTGAAGATGAAGGTCCTGGTATTCAGATGAAGATGAGAGTCCTGGTCTTCAGATGAAAATGAGGATGCTGGTCTTCAGATGAAGATGAAGACAAGAGTCTTGGTGTTCAAGTGAAGATGAAGGAATTGGTATTCAGATGAAGACGAGGGTCCTGGTCTTCAGATGAAGATGAAGATGAGAGTCCTGGTCTTTCGATGAAGATGAGAGTCCTGTTCTTCAGATGAAGGTGAGAGTCCTGGTCTTTGGATGAAGATGAAGATCCTGGTCTTCAGATGAAGATGAACATGAAGACGAGAGTCTTGGTGTTCAGATGAAGATAAGAATCTTGGTGTTCAAGTGAAGATGAAGGTCCTGGTATTGAGATGAAGACGAGGGTCCTGGTCTTCAGATGGAGATGAGAGTCCTGGTATTCAGATGAAGATGAGAGTCCTGGTCGTTGGATGAAGATGAAGACAAGAGTCTTGGTGTTGAAGTGAAGATGAAGTTCCTGGTATTGAGATGAAGATGAGAGTCCTGGTGTTCAGGTGAAGATGAAGACGAGAGTCCTGGTCTTCAGATGAAGACGAGGGTCCTGGTGTTCAGATGAAGACAAGAGTCTTGGTGGTCAAGTGAAGATGAAGGTCCTGGTATTCAGATGAAGATGAGAGTCCTGGTCTTCAGATGAAGATGAAGACAAGAATCTTGGTGTTCAAGTGAAGATGAAGGTCCTGGTATTCAGATGAAGACGAGGGTCCTGGTCTTCAGATGAAGATGAGAGTCCTGGTCTTTGGATGAAGACAAGACTCTTGGTGTTCAATTGAAGATGAAGGTCCTGGTATTCAGATGAAGATGACAGTCCTGGTCTTCAGATGAAGATGAGGATCCTGGTCTTCAGATGAAGATGAACAGGAAGACGTGAGTCCTGGTGTTCAGATGAAGATGAAGACAAGAGTCTTGGTGTTCAAGTGAAGATGAAGGAATTGGTATTCAGATGAAGACGAGGGTCCTGGTCTTCAGATGAAGATGAGAGTCCTGGTCTTTAGATGAAGATGAGGATCCTGGTCTTCAGATGAAGATGAACAGGAAGACGAGAGTCCTGGTGTTCAGGTGAAGATGAGAGACCTGGTCTTCAGATGAAGATGAGGGTCCTGGTGTTCAGATGAAGATGAATACAAGAGTCTTGGTGTTCAAGTGAAGATGAAGGTCCTGGTATTAAGATGAAGATGTGGGTCCTGGTGGTCAGATGAAGATGAAGATGAAGACAAGAGTCTTGGTGTTCAAGTGAAGATGAAGGAATTGGTATTCAGATGAAGACGAGGGTCCTGGTCTTAAGATGAAGATGAGAGTCCTGGTCTTCAGATGAAGACGAGAGTCCTGATCTTTGGATGAAGATGAAGATGGGAGTCCTAGTCTTCAGATGAAGATGAGAGTCCTGGTCTTTGGATGAAGATGAAGATCCTGGTATTCAGATGAAGATGAACATGAAGACGAGAGTCTTGGTGTTCAGATGAAGATGAAGACAAGAATCTTGGTGTTCAAGTGAAGATGAAGGAATTGGTATTCAGATGAAGACGAGGGTCCTGGTCTTCAGATGAAGATGAGAGTCCTGGTCTTTAGATGAAGATGAGGATCCTAGTCTTCAGATGAAGATGAACAGGAAGACTAGAGTCCTGGTGTTCAGGTGAAGATGAAGATGAGAGACCTGGTCTTCAGATGAAGATGTGGGTCCTGGTGTTCAGATGAAGATGAAGACAAGAGTCTTGGTGGTCAAGTGAAGATGAAGGTCCTGGTATTCAGATGAAGATGAGAGTCCTGGTCTTCAGATGAAGACAAGAATCTTGGTGTTCAAGTGAAGATGAAGGTCCTGGTATTCAGATGAAGACGAGGGTCCTGGTCTTCAGATGAAGATGAGAGTCCTGGTCTTTGGATGAAGATGAAGACAAGACTCTTGGTGTTCAATTGAAGATGAAGGTCCTGGTATTCAGATGAAGATGAGAGTCCTGGTCTTCAGATGAAAATGAGGATGCTGGTCTTCAGATGAAGATGAAGACAAGAGTCTTGGTGTTCAAGTGAAGATGAAGGAATTGGTATTCAGATGAAGACGAGGGTCCTGGTCTTCAGATGAAGATGAAGATGAGAGTCCTGGTCTTTCGATGAAGATGAGAGTCCTGTTCTTCAGATGAAGGTGAGAGTCCTGGTCTTTGGATGAAGATGAAGATCCTGGTCTTCAGATGAAGATGAACATGAAGACGAGAGTCTTGGTGTTCAGATGAAGATAAGAATCTTGGTGTTCAAGTGAAGATGAAGGTCCTGGTATTGAGATGAAGACGAGGGTCCTGGTCTTCAGATGGAGATGAGAGTCCTGGTATTCAGATGAAGATGAGAGTCCTGGTCGTTGGATGAAGATGAAGACAAGAGTCTTGGTGTTGAAGTGAAGATGAAGTTCCTGGTATTGAGATGAAGATGAGAGTCCTGGTGTTCAGGTGAAGATGAAGACGAGAGTCCTGGTCTTCAGATGAAGACGAGGGTCCTGGTGTTCAGATGAAGACAAGAGTCTTGGTGGTCAAGTGAAGATGAAGGTCCTGGTATTCAGATGAAGATGAGAGTCCTGGTCTTCAGATGAAGATGAAGACAAGAATCTTGGTGTTCAAGTGAAGATGAAGGTCCTGGTATTCAGATGAAGACGAGGGTCCTGGTCTTCAGATGAAGATGAGAGTCCTGGTCTTTGGATGAAGACAAGACTCTTGGTGTTCAATTGAAGATGAAGGTCCTGGTATTCAGATGAAGATGACAGTCCTGGTCTTCAGATGAAGATGAGGATCCTGGTCTTCAGATGAAGATGAACAGGAAGACGTGAGTCCTGGTGTTCAGATGAAGATGAAGACAAGAGTCTTGGTGTTCAAGTGAAGATGAAGGAATTGGTATTCAGATGAAGACGAGGGTCCTGGTCTTCAGATGAAGATGAGAGTCCTGGTCTTTAGATGAAGATGAGGATCCTAGTCTTCAGATGAAGATGAACAGGAAGACTAGAGTCCTGGTGTTCAGGTGAAGATGAAGATGAGAGACCTGGTCTTCAGATGAAGATGAGGGTCCTGGTGTTCAGATGAAGATGAAGACAAGAGTCTTGGTGTTCAAGTGAAGATGAAGGTCCTGGTATTCAGATGAAGATGTGGGTCCTGGTGTTCAGATGAAGATGAAGACAAGAGTCTTGGTGTTCAAGTGAAGATGAAGGAATTGGTATTCAGATGAAGACGAGGGTACTGGTCTTCAGATGAAGATGAGAGTCATGGTCTTTAGATGAAGATGAGGATCCTGGTCTTCAGGTTAAGATGAACAGGAAGACGAGAGTCCTGGTGGTCAGGTGAAGATGAAGACGAGAGTCCTGGTCTTCTGATGAAGACGAGGGTCCTGGTGTTCAGATGAAGACAAGAGTCTTGGTGTTCAAGTGAAGATGAAGGTCCTGGTATTCAGTTGAAGATGAGAGTCCTGGTCTTCAGATGAAGATGAGGGTCCTGGTGTTCAGATGAAGATGAAGACAAGAGTCTTGGTGGTCATGTGAAGATGAAGGAATTGGTATTCAGATGAAGACGAGGGTCCTGGTCTTCAGATGAAGATGAGAGTCCTGGTCTTTAGATGAAGATGAGGATCCTGGTCTTCAGATGAAGATGAACAGGAAGACGAGAGTCCTGGTGTTCAGGTGAAGATGAGAGACCTGGTCTTCAGATGAAGATGAGGGTCCTGGTGTTCAGATGAAGATGAAGACAAGAGTCTTGGTGTTCAAGTGAAGATGAAGGTCCTGGTATTAAGATAAAGATGTGGGTCCTGGTGTTCAGATGAAGATGAAGATGAAGACAAGAGTCTTGGTGTTCAAGTGAAGATGAAGGAATTGGTATTCAGATGAAGACGAGGGTCCTGGTCTTAAGATGAAGATGAGAGTCCTGGTCTTCAGATGAAGACGAGAGTCCTGATCTTTGGATGAAGATGAAGATGGGAGTCCTAGTCTTCAGATGAAGATGAGAGTCCTGGTCTTTGGATGAAGATGAAGATCCTGGTATTCAGATGAAGATGAACATGAAGACGAGAGTCTTGGTGTTCAGATGAAGATGAAGACAAGAATCTTGGTGTTCAAGTGAAGATGAAGGAATTGGTATTCAGATGAAGACGAGGGTCCTGGTCTTCAGATGAAGATGAGAGTCCTGGTCTTTAGATGAAGATGAGGATCCTCGTCTTCAGATGAAGATGAACAGGAAGACTAGAGTCCTGGTGTTCAGGTGAAGATGAAGATGAGAGACCTGGTCTTCAGATGAAGATGAGGGTCCTGGTGTTCAGATGAAGATGAAGACAAGAGTCTTGGTGTTCAAGTGAAGATGAAGGTCCTGGTATTCAGATGAAGATGTGGGTCCTGGTGTTCAGATGAAGATGAAGACAAGAGTCTTGGTGTTCAAGTGAAGATGAAGGAATTGGTATTCAGATGAAGACGAGGGTCCTGGTCTTCAGATGAAGATGAGAGTCATGGTCTTTAGATGAAGATGAGGATCCTGGTCTTCAGGTTAAGATGAACAGGAAGACGAGAGTCCTGGTGGTCAGGTGAAGATGAAGACGAGAGTCCTGGTCTTCTGATGAAGACGAGGGTCCTGGTGTTCAGATGAAGACAAGAGTCTTGGTGTTCAAGTGAAGATGAAGGTCCTGGTATTCAGATGAAGATGAGAGTCCTGGACTTCAGATGAAGACGAGGGTCCTGGTGTTCAGATGAAGATGAAGACAAGAGTCTTGGCGTTCAAGTGAAGATGAAGGTCCTGTATTTAGGGTTGTCCTGGGGTAAAACTGAATGATTGGAACCAAAATCAGGCAGATCCATGCTGTATTCACTGAGTTTAATGTTTGCCTGAAACCATAAGTAAGTTTGAACGGGGAAATTCATAGTTTTTTTCTGAAGAAATGGCTGAATATTTAGACGATTCTGAATACTTTGATGTAGTATTTGAATTTGATTTGTCGATTCTCTCCATAATGTTGTCAAATACTTAAAACACTATGAGTAACAAAACAAACTCCTGAGTATCACAAC
Source organism: Amphiprion ocellaris (assembly GCF_022539595.1). Lineage (NCBI taxonomy): Eukaryota > Metazoa > Chordata > Actinopteri > Pomacentridae > Amphiprion > Amphiprion ocellaris. The sequence continues at coordinate 16,367,328 of NC_072767.1, read as the reverse complement.
AGCATGGCTGGCTGAAACTCTGCAGCCTGTTGCCCCTCTCCCTGTCCCTCTCTTCTTCTGTTGCAGCTTCTCATCAGTTCAAATACATAATATAGGCCACCAAGTTCAAATACCTCATCCAACTGTTCAAAATCTTCTAAATATTCAGCCATCACTTCAGAAACAAATTACAGGTTTCTGTGTCTGTAGATCCACACACACTCCCCTGCTTCAAATGACAGACTACATAACAGGATGTAAACAAGGGCAAGAAGCGACGTCACGTAAATAAAAAGGAAGCATTTGTCTCCATAATGTTGTCAGATACTTACCATAGCAATCTGAGCTGGTTCGTCACAAAATAAACACTTTTATTGACATACTTTTGATGCAAGAAAGATCCCCACACAACCCCGTTCAGACTTAGTTTTAGTTCCTATCATTGAGTTGCAGCGCTGGACTACCTACCTTAAAGGTACCGAGGAGCCGGCTACAAGCATGGAGAGCAAAGCTTAAACAAAACAAAAACAAGAGGACATGGGCCTTGATGGTCACCTGAATTTTTGATGCAGTCAGTTTTGCTGTTTATGGAAAAAAAATATGAATCCATGTTTTGAATGGTATACCACTTAACTACATCAATTTAGATTCAACAAAGTTTGTGACTTTGGGATTTTCATACAGTTACAGTCGTATCAGAAGCAAACACCCAATGCTTGTAGGTCGGATTTTTTCAGCTCCATCATAGATTAAGCCAATGTTTTTAATTCAGAGCTCTTTCAATTTTTAGAGAGGTTTTGCCACCACTTAAGCGGCTTCATTACTTGAGGATTGAATGCAAACTTCACAAACTTATCGAGACCTTAATTTCTACGGCATCAAGGTTAAGATTACTATTTTTAGATAAACTTTGCCCACTCCCTACGGGGAAATGTGAAACCCTGGGGCCTGGACTCTTCCATCCACAAAGTGTATTTGATTCTTCCATATCTGGATGTTACGAAGATCTTTGAAATTTGTAATTAATTAAGGTCTTTGACTTCGTCTCAGGTGACCTAATAAAAACTGTCTGAAAGTGGTAAAAAATTGTGGTTGCATTAAAATACACCTCATAGTCAGCTATGCATTTATTGTGATTAACTTATGAAGTTCAGCAGTCTATATCATCATATCACACATTCTCTTTTTAAAACTGCCTATCAGTTAATTTTAAAACATTTGAATTGCCAGTAAGTTTTGAATGATGTAGTAAACGTTGAATGAAAAAGGTTCTGCAATGTTGTGGAAAAAAGGAATGTGTGCTTCTGTTTAAAATGAATACTAATAAATCTCGTCAATCATTACTATTATATAAACATGTTAATATATTTTCTTACATCACACATCCTGATGATCTCTGAAGTATCCTCCGAGAAGAAACGTGGAAGACCAAGAAGGGCAGCTGTCCTCCTATTCTGACTTGTGTCCTACATAAAGTTACACAAAAGTGAGCTCATGCAATACTACAGTTCTTATGGAAGTTCACATTGACAAATTCACACTATACATACCTCTTTATCAAGGTACTGCATAACACTTTGAAGGGTCAACCTCCTGCTTGATGAAATGACTGCTTTATACAACTGCAAGAGAAAAAAAAAACTAAAATGAGCTGCATGTTTTGAAAAGGATAATGTGAATCAATTTTTAACCTATCTGCATCATCTTATATCACATGAGTGACTAAGAGTGAGAGAAATAGATATTTTGGGTCCTTCTATGTGAAACTGCATTTACGTTATTAAGTATTTCTACAAAGAACCAAAAAATCTACTACATTTTAAAAAAGATGCAGGGATTGGATCTAACAAATATTTGACATTATTAGATAAGTCGTATAGAAAACAAATTCCAGTATTTCAATCAATAAAAATAAAGAAAATTAATTTCCCCAAATTTCCCTTTTACAAGCTTCCAAATTTTTATTAAAAAAAAAAAAAAAAAGTGCTCCAATGTTTTGTTTAATGTGAGTGAAAATAATCTATTTGGGACAAATTTGAGGGTGTCACCATGCACTTAATGAAGCTGTGATTAAGAATTTTATCAATATTATTCAAGGATCAAGGAATCTTTTATTGTCCCCGTGGGGCAAATCACTCTACAGTCAGCAGAACAAGAGTCACAACAATCGCGGAGTACCAGTTACATAAAGCACAGACGACAACAATAAATAGGACGAACAGATTAGTCAGTCACTTGTTTAGCAGGACAATTGCAGCAGGGACAAAAGAATGCTTGAGTCTATTTGTCCTGCATCTTGGCAGGATGTACCTGCGGCCTGACGGGAGCAGCACAAACTCACCAACTATTTTCTGACCTTTTATGGAATAATCAATTTAATAACCACCAGATTGAATGAACAATAAAATTAACTGTAGATTGTAGGGTCATTAGGAAAAGCAGAATAAACTCGACAAGTCACACACAATTCAGACAGTGCTGCAACCTGACAACGATGTTCATTCACAGAGCAGCTGCGGTCTCGAGAGGGAGCTCGGTTGTGATAGCGCGAGCAAGAGGATGAATCGAGAGCGCGCGCGGCGGTGGATAAAAAGCGGCGCGTCAATGCAAGAAATTAACGGTATTTCAGCTCGTTTCATTACGACACGCCGTACAAACACAAATGCCTCCCCTCAAACACTCGGACCATCGACAAATACGTTGACTATATGCAGTAAATATGAGCGTCCAAGTCTTTAGACTTCATTAACGTGTTATTTCATAAGTTAAAACTTACGGCGCCGACGGCTAAAAAGCGAGCCCTGACTCTAGGTGGGGGGAGGGGGTGCGTGACGTGACTCAGCTTTCGCGGGCATACCAGAATATATCCAGAACTATTTTACCGTGACTGTGTCCAAACTAGCTAACTAACAAATGGGTAACGTTAGCCAGCAGTTCCTTGCCGGCAAATGTTGAGTTCAAAAGTTTTTTTTTAATTGCTCCTGTCACGTCGGAAGCATTTGTAACCTAAATGAACGCCGTCAACTAAAATACGTCCCACATGGACAACAGTGGTGTAATTTACTAATGCGCCATTTCAAACTTCTACTAACGGGATGGATTAGCACAGAGAAAAACACGAAAATGTAGTCATATTCGCAAAGCTCTGTCAATGTGCTGACTTTACTCCATTTTATCACAGAAGAAAATGACATTGTTTTTAAATTTTATCGACAAAAACTCAAATGCACTTTCAGAAGATAACCTACCTCCTCGCCGTGTCTCTTCTCCCAGCAGAATGACGTATCCCTCCGCCCTGGTCAGTTGCATTCTGCTGCGTCACTGCGTCTGATTGCAGCTAGCGGGAAAAAGGTGTCCCTCCGCCGCTGGAAGTAGTCCACGCTGTTTTCTATATTGTTTGTCAATAATTAAGTTGTGGTTGAAATGCGATGGTTTGTCCAATTTAGAGAACTGGTGAGCACGATAATTATTAGATATCATAGCTTTACAGTTTTATTTTTGACTAATCCCAAAATTATGGTATTTCTTCTGCAGGACCCTCCTCTCCCTCCACCCAGCACCCCGTTTCTTTTTTCAAGGTATAACTTACAGAAATAAGTTAGATCAACACTGAAGGTCCTGATAAAACTTACAAATAGTTAAGACAATTAATTACTTTAACTTTAATTTTCTAAAACTTATAAACTTGAGTTCAACATTCAAAACTTACCATGACAATTTGAGATAAAGAACACAAACAAGTTCACATAACTTAATGGAGCTGGTAAAAAAAACAGCCCAAAACCTGTCCTCCCCAGGTAAAACTGCTCCCTAAACTAGCCTTACCAAGTAAAACTACCCCAAAACCTGCCCTTTTCGAGTAAAAGTACCCTTAAACCTGCTCTCCCTGGGTAAAACATCCCCCAAATCTACCCTTACCAAGTAAAACTGCCTCAAACCTGCCCTCCCCTGGATAAAAAAAAAAAACGGGCCAAAATTTCACTCCTAATTGACACCTAGAAAAACTACCCCCAAACCTGCCCTCAATGAGAAAAATTACCCCCAAATCGACCGGCCCCGGGCAAAAGACAGCCCAAAACCTTTCCTCACCAAGGAAAACTGTCCCCAAATCTACCACCCTGGGTGAAAAGTAGCCCAAAACCTCATATCCTCTTGTAAAACTACCCCCAAACCTGCCCTCACCAAGTAAAAAAGCCAAAAAAATGCCCTCAACAAGGGAAACTGCCCCTAAACCTGCCCTCAACGAATAAAACTGCCCCCATATCTACCCCCATCAAGTAAAAAATAGCCCAAAGCTTGTCCTCATCAAGTAAAACTGCCCCAAATCTATCCTCACCAAGTAAAAGACAGCCCAAAACCTGCCCTCAACAAGTAAAACTGCCCTTAAACCTGCCGTCCCTGAGTAAAACTACCCCCAAATCTGCCCTCAAAGTAAAACAGCCCCAAACCTGCTCTCATTAAAACTACTCCCAAAGTTGCCCTCCCCAAGTAAAAAAAAAACAAAACCTGCCCTCCTCTAGTAAGAAACTGTAAAAACAGGAAGATTGTCACCTTTCAGAAGGTTCGAAAACATCAAAATTATAACATTTATCAGGCAGAGATTCATCCTGAAACCTGAAGAAAGATGCTAAATTTAGAGGAAAAACTGAGAAATTACACCAAAACCTGCAGGAAGACATCAAGTTTAGAGGAAAAACATGAAAATAACAAATTTTATCAGGTAGAGATTCATCCCAAGAGCCCTGAAACCTGCAGCAAGATGGTAAATTTAGAGGAAAAACTGAGAAATTACACCAAAACTGGCAGGAAGACATCAAGTTTAGAGGAAAAACATAATTATAACATTTATCAGGCAGAGATTCACCCTGAGAGCCCTGAAACCTGCAGAAAGATGCTAAATTTAGAGAGAAAACATCAAAATTAGACCAAAACCTGCAGGAAGATGTTAAATTTATGAGAAAAATATCAGAATTATAACATTAATCAGGTAGAGATTCATCCCGAGAGCCTTGAAACCTGCAGAAAGATGCTAAATTTAGAGGAAAACATCAAAATAAAAACATTTATCAGGTAGAGATTCATCCCGAGAGCCCTGAAACCTGCAGGAAGATGCTAAATTTAGAGGAAAAATTGAGAAATTACACCAAAACCTGCAGGAAGACATCAAGTTTAGAGGAAAACATCAGAATTATGACATTTATCTGGTAGAGATTCATCCTGAAACCTGCAGAAAGATGCTAAATTTAGAGGAAAAACATCAGAATTATAACATTTATCAGGTAGAGATTTACCCTGAGAGCCCTGAAACCTGCAGGAAGGTGCTAAATTTAGAGGAAAAACATCAAAATAACAACATTTATCAGGTAGAGACTCGTCCTGAAACCTGCAGGAAGACGTTAAATTTAGAGGAAAACATCAGAATTATAACATTTATCAGGGAGAGATTCATCGTAAAACCTGCAGAAAGACGTTAAATTTAGAGGAAAACATCAGAATTATGACATTTATCAGGCAGAGATTCATCCTGAAACCTGCAGAAAGATGCTAAATTTAGAGGAAAAACATGAAAATAACAACATTTATCAGGTAGAGATTCATCCTGAAACCTGCAGAAAGATGATAAATTTATAGGAAAACATCAAAATAACTTTTATCAGGTAGAGATTCACCCTGAGAGCCCTGAAACCTGAAGAAAAACGTTAAATTTAGGGGAAAAACAGAGAAATTACACCAAAACCTGAAGGAAGATGCAAAATTTAGAGGAAAAAACATCAGAATTATAACATTTATCAGGTAGAGATTCATCCTGAAACCTGCAGAAAGATGCTAAATTAAGAGGAAAACATCAAAATAACAACATTTGTCAGGTAGAGATTCATCCCGAGAGCCCTGAAACCTGCAGGAAGATGCTAAATTTAGAAGAAAAATTGAGAAATTACACCAAAACCTGCAGGAAGACGTCAAGTTTAGACGAAAAACATCAGAATTACGACATTTATCAGGTAGAGATTCATCCTGAAACCTGCAGAAAGATGCTTAATTTAGAGGAAAACATCAAAATAACAACTTTTATCAGGTAGAGATTCATCCTGAAACCTGCAGGAAGATGCTAAATTTAGAGGAAAAATTGAGAAATTACACCAAAACCTGCAGGAAGACATCAAGTTTAGAGGAAAAACTTCAGAATTATAACGTCTATCAGGTAGAGATTCACCCTGAGAGCCCTGAAACCTGCAGGA